>NW_020230604.1:65000-105000 GCF_003227715.2 Harpegnathos saltator | reverse complement strand
TCGCGCCTGGCTCTCACTTACGGTCGGAGATTTCCGACCGGCTCGCACACGGTAGATACTTTCCCGAGATATCGGATCCACGTGGTTCAATAAGACGGATACAGCCGGCAATCCGTTCACGAGCGAGAGCCGTTTAATTTGCCAACAACTGTCGCGATCACTGGTCACTGCCATCTTTCTTATGCGTTAGCGAATCTCGGGGAATCTCGAATTTTCCGATGACTTTAACGATGACAATGACCATGAGCTTTCTCACGTTATCATGACTTTTATTCAAACCAGAGCCAGAGATGCAAAAGAAAGGGTCCTCTCTCTTTCTCTATAATACAGATATATAGCTATCGTTTCACAGCGAACTGCGAAGAAGCAGAATTCGAATTTTGCTCAAATATTCCCGCGACAATGAAGTTTCTGTAAATCGGAGCGTAAATCGTACCGTGGTTTGAATAATTGAAACATTCGTTTGCATATCGTAAGCCTTTGTTTCACCCCTTTCCCCATAAGTCGTTGGTGACCGAGGCGCGCTTGGTCAGATCCAAATTCCAGCGGGAATTTCGCTTCGCGTCGTTTTATTTCCGCTCGCTAACACAAACTCGCAAGTGGGATCGGAATGTCGAATGTTTCGAGAACACGAGAGAGGGAGAGAGAGAAGAGAGAGAGAGAGAGAGAGAGAGCCCAGGCAGCGAAGGAACCCGCGTGCTCGTTACGCTCTTGGAATAAAATGTATCTTTGGAAGTCAGGCTCTCTCTCTCTCTCTCTCTCTCTCTCTCTCTCTCTTAAAACGGCCAAGCATTGTTTGGCTCTCCGATGTTAAGGGACGAACTTAAATCTCACATAATGTGCCCCTCTCACGGCGTACACGACTCCCGGATGCTCGTGTTCGGCATTTGGGAACATTGCAGTATCGAACGATAAACACTCACGTCCTCAATACCGCTTAAAAAGGATACAAGCGGCAGCAAAAGTGCGAGCACCCACTTTTGAACGCGGGACGAACCCGCCGCCGCGGAGTCTTCGTCTTCCACGCGCGGTGGCTCGCGCGAACCTCCTCTCCCTGAGTGCGGAGAGTATAAGGTGTTCGACTTTCGGCGCAGCTGGCAAAGATCGCAGGTCTATCTGGAATAATCTGTAGAGCCGCAGATCCGAGAGCAGAATCGAGATCGAGGCGCGATAGTGACGGGAACCCCGTGGATTATGCTTGTACGACGTCGCTGTCGTACGACCGCGTTAAAAGTCCGCCATTGTGACGGTCATTGTGTCAGCTTGTCGTCGAGTGTGCGCTCGGAGGAAAAATATTTTGTCCCCTTTTCTCACGATACGGTGCGTGTCCACACCGTGTCCACAATGTCACCGAACTTCATCAAGATCGTCGTCGCAATGAAAAATTACTTTCACACTGGAATGAGATAACTGAATGATCATTTAAATCAAGGATCTTTCGAAAGGAATTTTTAGAGAGATGTGTGTACTCTACGGTCACATTTGCGAGAGCCAATTTGACCGTATATAGCAATATTTACTTGCAATGTTTTATTACATCCTTTAAATATACGTCCGAATGAAATTTCGCTCGCGAAAAGTGGAACGGTCTTTGATTAACTCAAAGTCGAATGATTTTTTCTTTGCAACGACTGAAACGTTCGTACGTGTACAAATAAAGCATCCACTGTTTGGTTCGAGTTGAACATTCCGAGAGAATTGTTGCGATTCCTATAGAGAGAGAGAGAGAGAGAGAGAGAGAGAGAGAGAGACAATATTTTCCACTGTGGTTTGTCTGCAGTGAGAATAGTCGCTCGTTTTTGGTGAGATCGCCATTCCAAGAAATTTAGAAAATATGTAACCAGTGTAATGAGTCACTCGCTCGTTCAGTAACGCATCCGCTTACAGAGCCACGCTGTACAAACGTGTAGGGGATCATCTCGAACATATCCACCCCTTGCGCAGGTCTCGCAACTTCCGCCCTAAAACTTTTATGACCGGCACTAAACCGACACGCACCCGCTCCGAAAGGGATTTAAATTTTCTGACCCAAGGAAACTCGCTGGAAATCGGCGCTTTTATTTCCTCGCGTAAAATAGCTCATCCAGAGACGACGCGTCGGGACGAGTATCTTTTTACGACTCGTCCTACGTGCCTCGTCGTAGAACACATTTCGGGTTTTAATTGCTTCTCTCGGAGGAAGTACACGCCTCGCGTCGGTGAACCACCCCTAACTCGGCGCGCCGACGCGCAGGGGTCGCCGAGTCTCGGCGATCCTTCTTCCCACGAGATCGAACGATCGAGTTTCGCTCCTAGAGGCTGTTTATGAAAGCGAGCGGAACTTGGCGGAACAGGATCTGGAAACTCCTCCGTTCCATTTTTCCAGGCGCTAACGGGCAGAGATTTACGGTGCGTATCCCTTGGGAAACGATGCTACGTTTCGCAGCAACATAGCGCGTGCATTATTACGGCGTCGGAGTCTCTCTCTCTCTCTCTCTCTCTCTGCGCCAACCTCCCCTTTCCTCTCTCAGGATCACCGGAAAACATGCCGTCGATGAGAACCGCCGCAAGTGAAAAGCCGAAGACTGCCGGAGCTCGACCTTGCGCGTCGGTCGACTGCAGAAAACAACTTCCCTGTCCGCGTCTCTTCCGCGTAAGCGTAGCGCAACCGTGCCAGGCCGTGTACACCGAGTGCGTACCGAGTTCAACACAGCGAACACATACCGATTGCGCGGATGCGGCGCATCGGCAATTAGTCTTCTCGTGCCGATCCCGCTCGTTATCCCGCGAGATATCTGATCGCGCCTGGATATCCCAGCCTCGTCCCGCGCGCGCTCGTACGTTGTACATCTTTATCGTCAACGGGATCAAATTATCCGTGAAAGGGCAGACACACCCGAGTAACTCCAGAAATCGGTACACGCTCGCACTGCCGCTCCTCACGAAATTCAATACGTTCCGAGGATCATCGTAGCGATCATGCGTTCCGATCGAATCCCCTTCCCCTTGCTCCTCTCTAGACCGAAAGCAACGTTGCCTTTTTGCTTTGTTTTGTAAAGTAATCGCGGCTACGCCGTTGACAGATAGTGAGAGCGGTATTCAATGTATCTACCATCGAGTGACTTGAACTTTTCACGTTTATCGCAGTCTCCTTCAATTTGGACAATTGTTCAGTCACCGCGCAAAAATCGACCTATCAACCGCCCCAACATCTCTCTGGCGAGTTCCCTTGGCTCGATAAATTTGTTCATTATATATATATATATGTGTGTGTGTGTGTGTGTATATGCGATAACGAGAGAGAAATAAAATTGATGGACATTGCATCAATACAATTTGACCTTTTGTTGCATTACGTTATATATGCATCCGCGGTGAAACAGATAAATCACTGATTCGGAAACAAGAGATGGCCAAAACGCCAGTTGCGGTGTTCATCGGCTTCAACAACAAATCGATCGGGAGGATCGTCGGAACTGGTCCGAACAATCTGTATGCCGCGTAGACGTGTAACAGTATTCACGACATGGTGAGAGACGTCTAGAGAACGTTCACGAACTCGCGGTCATATCTCGCGACTCTATAGCTGCCTATCTGAGATGTTTATCTGCGTGGAAGCGTGGGTGTTTCAATAACGTGACCGGTCACGTTGGCGAGAATGATCAGATAGCGGGTCCGACGTCGCGACAGTTTTAGCACGATGCCTTATTGGCGCACCGTTGCGCTACTCGAGTGTTGATTTCTCTCCGCTCAAGAGGAATGAATGGTAAAGCGCGAGAGACGGTCCTACGTGTAACGCTAACTAGCCGTGGCATCGAAATACACACACACACACACACATATATATATATATATCTACGAGTAAAAGTGAAAGGCCTTGATGCGATCTTTCATCCGAAACTGTCGCTCATTCAACTGTCGCTCTTGCAACTCTTTAATGTACAATTGGCGCGCGCACGCGGTTAGTATATATTCATCCTTTCGCAGAATCGTAAAATGACGTGTCCCGAAAGAGAGAGAGAGAGAGAGAGAGGGGGGGGGGGGAGGGGGGAGAGGGGGGAGAGAGAGAGAGAGAGAGACGCGGCATAATAAAGTTCTATTCTCCCGTCCGATACCGAAGAATGAAGAAAGCATTTCTTCGCGCGCGCGCCGCAACAAGGAACCCCGCGATCCTCGCCGACGAGGAAGATGTCAGACAGCTACGTAGACGTCAAACATTGGTTCGCTCTCCGGACGAATTTGTTGTAAGCACGGTTTATTGTAAACTACTAAGGTGCTCACTACCACCAGCTGCTCGTAATCCAGCCGAGCGCATTCCCCGCCCACTCCCTCCGTCCGGTGCCTCTCTTCGCGGTGAAAAGAGGGACCCCGTTATCGCAGTCCTATCTGCGATCGACCGGCGCGATATTTCTAACAGGCCCCTGGTTCCTAGTCCGCGTACCGTAGATCCCGACAGATAAGGTCTGCGGTGCTCGTGAGGCCCACCAGGGGGGCCCGTCCATTGTATCCCCGTGTCTTACGCTCGTCTGACCGGGTCTTGCCCACCAACGACCCGGGACCCCTTACCACCACCTAGGTCACCGACGACTGCCTTTGACCAATTAGATAGTTTCGCAATGGATATCGTGTTGCTCCACATTAATCGGCGCTATCGAATTATCTCGGGCGCGCGCGCCCTCGCGTCGTTCGAAACCGCTTCGTGCAACAACAAACCGTTGACGTCCGAGGTGATCTCGATATTATTGGTGGACATTGATCAACGAAATAGTATTGACACATAATACAATTAGATTATTTTCTTAAAATTTTCCGAACTTTTTGCATCATTGATCGATTATTTACTGATCATTCAAAGAGATGGAGTGGGAGCGATGTCAGAGATGAGCAGATTGATGCTGCGATGGTTTTACACTAACATCCAGAAACGTGACTTGATACAACATGTCAGGTATTAGTAACCCTAATTACATTGTCCGTTTCGCCGGTTAACGCTGTAACTACGTTTTTAATGCGACCTATTTCACGACCGGAGCGATCGACACGGCAGATTGTTATTGAAAAGATACGTTATGCAGGAGCAAAAATATTTACTCATTTCTTCTAGTTTTATATTCAACATTTTTTCTTTCATCTTTATTCAGCATAATAAAAATATATAATACATCGTTATATTGATTTGAGTAATTTTTAGGAGAAATTATAAACTAGTCGTTTATGAGCACTTGGTAGTTGGCGTACAAGCTGACGTTTGCAATGAGAATGAGAATAATTGCGCGATTTTTGTAAGAGCGTTGTATTTTAATGCATAATAAAAAGTTGTGGCGTTATTCTTACGTAAAGGCCTTGACTGTCAGTGATAAGAAGCAATGGGCGAAATACGCGAGGAAAGATTAATTCGCGCAATCTTTTCATTTCCTTCGTCTGACATTTCCTTCGATGATATCGATTTGATATCAGTCAAATTCTCTCTCTCTCTCTCTCTCTCTCTCTCTCTCTCTCTCTCTCTCTCGAGCGCGCGTATGCGCGCGCGCAGCGTCGAATCCTGTGATTACGGCCGAACACGTCAAATATCCGTTTCAAGTGTGAGATGAGAACGTGTGTGGCTCTCATCACCGAAATAATTAGATATTAATTGCCACACTACCAGTAGGGGGCCTGTCTCGTGCGAGTCATTCCGCTTAATTCACGCGGTGCCGAATCCACCGTCGCGGGTACCACCGTAGTAGTAGTAGTAGTAGTAGTAGTAGTAGTAGTAGTAGTAGTAGTAGTGGTGGTGGTGGTAGTAGTAGTAGTAGTAGTAGTAGTAGTAGTAGTAGTAATAGTAGTAGTTATAGTAGTAGTAGTAGAGTGACGGTACAGGTGGATCATCGTCGGCCGTGTGTTGCCATTAGACCGCACGTTAATTACAGAGATCGCATTCGTGCCGGCACCGCTGGCATCAGTCCTTTGACATCGCGCTAGGGGCTCTACGCGCGCGCGCGCACGCACGTTTCATCTCGCCGAAATATTAATTTTCACCGGTCGCAGCGATACTCCGCTGCGCGTCTCGCCGATGTCCGCGCCGAAAGAGCCGGTGGAAAAGCCGGAGAGGAGTTGTGGTGGTCCGAAAATCAGTCGGTCGCTGCCTAACGACGAACGGGATGGCTAAACCCTCCCGTGAAACGAGGTAACACGAGCAACGAGACGCAAAGTACCACCCTCTGAATTATTATCTCTCTACACAGCTTTTCTAATCACCGTCTTATATTCTTGCGCGCGCACCGCCGTGTATGAGAATGATGCGTTTTACGCTAGCTATTCTAACACGGTTTCGACGTCGGCAAGCAACACGATTGCAACCGGACGAGCAGACGATATCCTCGTTTGAAGGTGTCTTTTGCTCAATTCGCCGCTCGTCTCAACAAATATACAACACGAATACTTAAAGTACCTGGAGCGAAGCATCCAGAGGTACTCGAGATTGTTGTTTGTTGATTTTAAAATTACACAGTTTAGAAGGAGGATTTATTCAATATGAGTGAAGAGCCGGTCAAATTTAAATAATCCGGTGAACAATGAACTTTTTTCGCTCCAAGAAATTCGGAGAATACTCTAAAGAATACTCAAAAGACACACGGCTGGCCGAAATTAACATTGCTATCTTTTAGTTATTCGAGTTTATAAGGGGATTACACGGAGCTACTTTGCACATATTAATATATCAATATGTTAATTTCAGTCGATTGTTAGGCTAATCTGTGTATCACGCAGAAGTCGGAAGTTGGGCCGAAAATTCGAAATTTAATGTTCAAAGTTCATCTCAAGCAGAACACGACTCGCAAGCTTCCAAATGGAGATTCTTAATTTGCGTGGAATATTACGTCGAGCGTCACGTGTTCCGATATAATAAATAACGAGATGAATATTCACGACAGAATATTCGCTCACCACGGGTTCATCAGCGGCGGATACACGAGGAAGCTCCCGTGTATCCTGGATCCAAGGAAAATTAGCAATCCGGACGAACATGACACGGACCGGCATTAAAGGCATTAAATACGTGACACGGTTACCGTGACAGCGGCGCGCGTGCGGAACGGTATGAGATATCGCAGTAAAGTAACGATTACCTAGATCCAATTGCGTTAATACCCCCGAGGGGGGAGAGAGAGAGAGAGAGAGAGAGAGAGAGAGAGAGAGAGAGAGAGAGAGAGCCGCATGCCTGCGCGACGCGGCCGGAACATTCCGGCACGCAAGATGCAACCTCCCTGCCATCCTCCCTCCTTTCTTCCCGCCGTTTCTTCACTTTGTAATTCTGTTGGCGGTGTCGACTACCACTTACCTCGCGATAGAAATTCCCGCGGATGATAAATAGTAATAAAGCACCCGGAGTACGTGGTTCATCGTGAAAGTGTTCTGTGCATGACAAATCGAAATTTTGGCCTCATTTTCGACCTCGATCGCTCGGCATGTTTTCGCAAATTCTCAAAAAGCCGTGTATATATCTAATATAATTAATAAACGAAAACTAAATAAAACGCGCAATTTGCCACTTGCAAGTAGGAAACTACAGTAAGAAACTACAGTAAGAAACTTCCGTGTAGGAAACTACAATCAAATAAACGCAGTCATGTACAATAAAGATGTGTCAAAATTGATGATATCAGCTTTAGAATATGAAATTAATGTCAAATAGAATACCGAATAGTCGAAAGTAGGACAAAAATATCGACGATGGATAACAAGGTAAATCCGTCACAGTGGCTTTCGATTGTCTTTCTCGCGCTTTGCGCGATCGTCGATCGCCTCTCGACGATCGATCGACCGATCGACACACGGCGATTTCGATGTATATGTCAGTCTCCATAATAAATGCGTAAATTACAAGGCAAGATAAATTTCTACATCCGTTGAAGGTGCGCAAGAAAAAACGCCGAGCGATTCAAAATCAGCTTCGTTGTGCCGCTCGCGCGCAATGCTCGTGTCCCGCGACATTTCACACCCGCTTCGGCTTCCCTCATTCCCTTTCTCTCTTATTTCTTTTATTCTATACTCATAACATAATGCGTATCTTTAAAATCATCGCTAGTATCGGAGCACGCGGCCGTCTGACGATTTATGAGTCATAAAGCGTGGCGCGCGAGTGAATTTCCAGGAAATTTCCGGGCGAGGGACGCGCCTGCCTAAGTGATTCCGAAATTGCGGCTCGCGAAGGTGGCAACAAGTGATAAGAAGGCGCAACTTTGAGCCCAGGTGTCTGTCACAATTTATCGTTTGGTGATGATCGGAGAAAATTATACGTCAAGCTAATCCGGTTCCTTCGCTACAGCCGCATCAATGCCGCAGATACCTAAGATTATAGCCGACGTATAGGCTTACGCCTCGTGGAGCCCGAATGCCTATAACAAATCCATTACCCAGGGTAATTTCATGTGTTGCAAACCATCCGACATTCATTCTCGGCTCGGCACGGCGTACCGATTTCGATCGTTCAGCTATCCTCGAGATCCCGATAGCAAACGCGCGTAGTACGTATACCTTCTTATTGAACTTCTTATGTTATCGATTATCGTCGGTACCAGATGCGTGCCAATAGAAACTTGAAAATGAATCGATAAGTAGGCATGGCAGGCAGGCAAGCAGGCGAGCAAACAGGCAGGTAGGTAGGTAGATAGATAGAGATAGGTAGGCTCGTCCGCAATGTTTGCGAAATTGAATCCGCGTATCTCTGCACAGCATAATATCTGATCTAGTTGCTGATGATTAATGCGGTTTGAATAGCCGCAATCATTTCCAGAAATTGATGACAATGTTCCAAGGATGAGCAGGTGGATTGTGGTCTGAGTGGTGACGAGATTTGAGATTCTCAAACTGGCGAGCGAGTGTGCATTTTGAAAATATATATGTTACAATATTTCCGTCAACTTTAAATTCCGTCAACTTGGCAAGACATTGGATTAGCGTTTCATTGTTACTCGACGGCTCGTCGAGAAAACAGGTACAGGGACATATCTTTTTCCGTTAGCGTCGATTCTGCACGATCTTAAAGTTTCTCTTTCTTTTCTTCACGGCACGAGCCGTCTCGTCAGCCGCCAATGAGACAATAGACATCGCAGCACAGCACTTTGCACCCCTTTGCATTTTGCCACCGAACTTTATTGTTCATCGACAAAGCTCCCTTGGAAGGGAGAGACAGTGTTAAGACTGTTCAAATTTTGGCTTTCTACAGCGTTAAAATTTGATTGTTTCTTCAGCGACGTATTCGCGAGTTGGACTCGAGTAGGTGAGCCCTGTTCCAGCCCATAGAAATCGCTCACCGGGAAAGAGTCACGCTCACCGGGAAAGTGTCAGTGGATCTGATTTGATGTGCGCGATGCTTATATCGAGGAGATTCGGAAAAATTGTGGGTATCATTGCCGCACTTGTACGTTACAAACAGAATTGGATAATAATAGAAATCGCTTCGTAGCCATTACCGTAAGCTAATGTCTCTTTCACTAACGACTTGTCAACTTGGCGTTTATGTTTCGCGTAATAACAACGAATCAATCAATGTGAGTTTTATAGTCACTTTGCATATGTACAATCTTGCATACGGGATTCCGGTCTGAAAAGCTTCGAAAAGAGCTTGGCGAAAAGAGCAATGGAAATGATAAAAACTCGTTATCCCTCGAGTAATAATAACACTAACGAAGAGTAAGGAATTACTTGTAAAAAGTACCTCTCCCTCTTTCTCTCCCAAAACGTTTAGAAATGACACGACATGAAAAGTCACTCAAGATCGCATCATCATGAGGTCTCAACGCGAATATAGAGATTGCACGTACTCGTGAAATTCTAATTATCCTCGAGACCTCTCGGCACCCGATATCGGCCGATTAATGACTGTCGTCGATTTAAACGGAGACACGGAGGATGTATGACGAAAAATAAGAACATACTCATCGCGTACACATTGCATAACGCGTCTCTCTCGGAGTGTGTAGGGCGCGGCTTCCGAGAAATCTTTCGCCGCAAAATAATCTCTTTATCCTCTGCCGACTCATTATACGCGGTACGCGTCACCGGCTATGCGAAATAACAGCGTTACAAATGTTGCTCAATTTTCTTGTAAAGCCAGCGCGCGCGCGCGAGAGAGAGAGAGAGAGAGGGAGAGGGAGAGGGAGAGGGAGAGAGAGAGAGAGAGAGAGAGGGGGGGGGGAGAGAGAGAGAGAGAGAGAGAGAGAAGGGGGGAGAGAGAGAGAGAGAGACAACTCGCCGGTAAAAGCTGATACCTACCACTTACACCAGGCGAGATTATCGCTCGCACGCGTACCCGCCGAAAACGACGCGAGCTCCTCGTTTGGAGTATGATCGAGTGTCCGACGTGCCATGCGGTTCCGTGCGGGGCGAGGAGCTCGGCGCGATTTAGCGGAAGGTGGGCAAATTAATGACACCGGCTCGTATAAGCCGATCCCTGGACCGGTCGCCGGCGCGGTGCGGCGCGACGCGGTGAAGAGCGGGGAAGAGACCGGATCGGATCGGCGGTGTGTCGGTTCAATTTTGGGGCTGCCGTATCGAGAGACGACGACGTCTCGAGAGAGGCGTGCAATTAGCCCTCGTTTAGGGGCGTTTAGAGGCCTGCTTATCGCCGCCATTACTGTTATTATCGACTTATTACGTAGCCGCATCCATCGCGCCATCGGTCCCCGGAATTGGCCGCGCATCACACAGCAATCGGGCTCTCTCTCTTTCACTCTTTCGCCACAGGTACGCGCCACAGGTCTCGCGCGATACGACGTACACCACGGGCAACGCGACGCGACGCGACAGCAACAGCAACAGACATGCTCGCGGCGGAAACAAGATCTGACTGATGTTACACGGCGTTATGTAGGAGACCAGCGCAGTGGGTAATTCAGTCGGTAGGACGTCGCTAAAGGGCCGCCGGCGGATCCGGCGGACCCGTACGGCATCTGAAGGCTCTGAGAGAGAGAGAGAGAGAGAGAGAGAGAGAGAGAGAGAGAGAGAGAGAGAGAGAAGGAGGAAGGGAGGGAGGGAGGGAGCAGGTGCGAGAACACGCGGCGCACTCTTATTTATACGTTACCTCTTCGGAATGTCGCTAATTCAGCGCAACAGGCTGACACGGCAATTTGTGCTCGTATATTATATTATATATAGAGCATAGAACAGTGAATAATAATTAATTTGCAGTCTCTCTCTCTCTCTCTCTCTCTCCTCTCTCTCTCTCTCTCTCTCTCTCTCTCTCTCTCTCTCTCTCTCTCTCTCGACGAATCCCCTTTATTTCTGTCCTTACCGCTGTCTCTGCGCTCTTATATGTTGTTTCTTATTTGAATTTTTCGCTGCCGGTTTCGATGGCCGGCGGGAAGAGTCGAAGGAGGAGGATCGTGTATCACTAGTCTCAGAAGTCGCAATCGCGAAAATAAAGAATATTTTGGCCGAACGTGCGCGAAAAATCGCGCGTACGATCATGATCCCGTCTATCTCGATGTGACGCGATCCGTCGACGATGGAACGGAATTTCAATCCCTTTTGCAACAGGGCGATAAAGTAGCCGGATGAACGTGCCGGGTTGTGACCGTTTCGTGACCGCGCCTTCACGGCTTCATGGCGCGAGCATCTTAATCCACGCTAGTTGAACGGCTCATTTATATGGGGAGAGGGAACGTGTCCGTTCCTGAGAGGCTACTGCTACGTTAATACGTATATGATCACCTGATGCATCCACACCCGCGAAAAAGTAAAACCACATGTAAAATTGACTAAAGAAAGCTTCGCGTCTTCGATAAATAAGCGGGCGCGACTTCGGGGGTGTGTAACTCACGACGTCGCGTCAAATATATTCTACGAAAATTAAGATATCGTTTTCATTCGAGAGGCCGACGATCTATAAGCTTATCTCGTCGCGACGGAGACCTTCGATGTTTTATCCATGCTCGAGTCTCGCTCGAGGTGTCCCAGAGCCGATTTAAACGACTTACGAGTGAATTATCTAGTCTATCTATTAATTATCTTTTTCTTAATTCCTACTCTTTCATCGGACCGTCCGTTGCTGATTTAGAAAGTATAATGCGATTCTAACGGTGTTGAATGTACGTCGTGTGGTTTTAACAACGATCACGAATGAAAGATGAAACGACGCGAACAGAAATCGAAGACGAGTAATTACAAGGAGATTGATCTTCATGCCGCCGCCGCCGCCGCCGCCGCCGCCGCCGTTACCGCGGCACCGGATGGAAGGCGCTCGCCTTAACGAGCCGAATGAATCAAGCCGGTGAAGTCGACACCTGTGACGACTTTCGACTCGGTTCGGAAATGAAAATGGAATTATTTACCATTCATGGGGAGCTTCCATTAGCCCCTATCGTTTTTATCGGCGCACTTTGTGCGCGCGTCTACGACGCATCTCTAACTCTCTGTGTCCCTGATTCGAAATAAATGATCTATTCTCGTTAATTCTAGAGTATTGGCGACTATCCATTAGATTCGGAATGAGCCTCGGAATATCCCTCAGAGACAAAATGAATGTTCACCTTCTTCCGGGAAACGGGAGCTACAACTTTTGGCTTAATTTTCATTCACGCATATCGCGCGTATCGAGTCGTTTACTCGACTCGTTAAAAAGCGTGAAATTTAGAGGAAGAGAGGTGTATATATCAATCTATCGATTTATTATGATAATTCTCTTCACCGCGTGCTGGTCGCGCTCGCGGTAGTCTCATCAGCGTCAAATCAGACAACACTGAGCGCCAAACGATCGTTCTGGAATTCGGGTGTATGGCGCGAAGGGAACGAGTAAAATCGTCAAGCCCACCGCCGAATACAGCCGCAAAATTACGGGTATTAGCATGCGTGTGGAGCGCATTATCGTTCTTTTCGGCGGGCCGCCGTGTCGTACCGCCTTGACCGCCTTGACCGCCTTGACCGCCGCGGTTGTCTCCGACCGTTCTCCCTATTGTATCTGCCGTATCTGTCAGATCATCGGTCGTTACGAAAATTGTTTCCTCGCCACCACGGCGCGGCATGGAGCCGAGCTGAGAGCTGGCAACAACACACTGGCAGCAACAAAGGGTCTCGCGTCTACTTCTATCTATGCGTGCATAGCATTACTCGCGCGCGCGGCACAATGGCCCCTTGATAGCGACACGCTACTGTCGCCTCGTATTAACATAGTAATGTGGCGCGTTTAGACCGTCGCCGTCGGGACGAGATCGTGCGCTGCCCGGGGGTGTGAACTGTGTGAAGTCATCTTCGATCGCGGGCGCGCGGGCGGCGGGATTCTGCGACGGGAGACGCGCCAGATACGCGCTGCGACGGCTGCGACGGCGCGGCGTCGCAGCCGTCGCAGACGATTTTGGATGATTGCGGGTCCCCGCGCACTGCGCACGTTGCTGCGCACTTAACCAGGCTCCGCAGGGATAGGGCGTTGCTCTAATTCGCGTTTCTCGCGAAAAAGGGATGCAACCATCCACACCCGCTCGGAGAAGCCACCCGACCAACGCGACACATCGCGTATCGTTCCTTTTGCGCGTCTGAAGCGCGCCCGCAAACTTTACCCACACGTTACGTGACGTGACGTGACGTACCTCGTCGTCCACGTCATCGAAACGCGCGTAAACTACGAGTATTTCGGAGTACAACTACAACTCGGAAAATAGAACGAGAGCCGAATTTGAACGATTCATCGTCATCGTCATCATTCTGTGACTGTGGTTTTCATGATCAACTGATTGTGCATTCGTCGCTCTAAGATACCGTTTTCAGATAATTTCCGAAGAACGTAGAAGCATTACCAGGGCCTCGAACGGGGTACGCTTAGTCGAACGGGAAATAGTACGTATATAAAGAAGTGAGTTTTAAACTTTCTCATATTTCCCGACTCTCTTGAATTCTGTTGAATGAATCTGCCTGAGATTTCACACTTCGGAGAAGAGAGAGATTCAGAGAATAATAAAAGCACGATTCCTCGAGTCGAACAGGTAGGTAGGTGCGCGCGTTTCTCTCGGAGCAAATTTCTCGCAAAAGCGCAAGAGATTTTTTCTCCGTCCATCCGTTATATCCATGCGCTCGAAAGATTAAATCGTAAGCCGCCGCGCCGCGGGTGTGGGCGCGGGCGCGGCGCGGGCGCGGGCGCGGGCGCGGGCACCTTCGCACCTCGGCGGGGGGCGCATAATAACGCCGTTCGAGGAGCATCGCCGAAATATAACCGACCGAAATGTCCGAGACGGATTATATCGCGTGGCGTAGCCTGCGTGGAAAGCGTGGTCGCTCGTGAGAGCCTCGTCGGAGCTACGTCGGAGAGCGGGGTCGTGGCTGTTATGCGAGGCGAGGCAGTTCTTGGTTTATGTCCGTACTCGCGCGATCGTATACGGCCGCGCACTTAAAGCCGCGCCGTGTCCGGGCGGCTCTGACGAGTATCGTCAATCGTATATTCGTCGGGCCGTCGAGCTCTTTACACCTCGTTGTTTCTCGCAAATTCACATGGCATGGCATGGCACGCACGCGCCATTGTGTTACCGCCGTGTTACGAAGCTCGTGTCGGTCGCGAAAGCGCGACCGGATAGAATGAGCGAAGAATGGTAATTGCATCGACATCGTCGCGTTGCACGTTGCGGATTTTTCGAGCGCAGCTGCCGCAGTCTGCCCGTTGGTCTTTGCGAGTGAAACGGCGGATAGCGCTCGCGATAAGTAGCGCGTTAATTTCCTGGAAAAAAATTGAAGGTTGATCGCTCGACGATAAGACAGACGTCATACGTTATAATTTACGAATTTACGTCGGGCAATTTCATTAACGAGAGCGTCGAAATTGCTCGGGTAAATTCGCGTGTGTGATAATTCAACTTTTTTTTTTTAATGGTGGTAGTATTGTGCGCGCAAGATTGTTGCCGTGTGAGATTCGGGAATGTCGGAACCCGAGCATTACGGGGCAATTGTCGAATTTCGCGCCTTTAGGCACACGTGCGCCTTGAGATTTAACGATTATTGCCGGGAATAACAGAGAGTGAGAGAGAGAGAGAGAGAGAGAGAGAGAGAGAGAGAGAGAGAGAGAGAGAGAGAAAGTATCAAAATTGCACTTTCGTACCTGGTGTCAATGTAGTGTGTCGTAAGTGGAGGCGCCCGAAGGCATCGAGACCGGCAACATTTCGCGCGAGTATTGCGAGCGACCCATTTTGCGTATCGACTCGTTCATTTTTTGCAGCACAAAATTTTCATTCTCCCGAGGCCGGCATTACGGAGCTTCGCGGAACAGATTCGAAAAGATCGGCGTCAAGTAATTTCAAGAAAGAAGCTTAATAATGAGGCGGATCGCATAGTATTTTGCATTATGAGCGTGCTAACGAGTCTCGCAGCTGCAGAACGCGCCTCGCGCGCTGCCCACTTTGGCTACTAAATGAGTAGTCGGCGCTTGAGCCGCCGTCGGTTAGAACGAGTTTCGCGTCATTCGCGCGAATCGCCAATTTATCAGAAAGATAGAAAAAAATATCTGGAAATATTAGTTCTGATTAAAAGCCCCGTCGTCGGTTTGATCACACCGCGAGACGCAACGAAACCGCAGTGTCGTTTTTGTGCGTTTGCTTTCACGCTACATTGCTCGCGAAATTTGAGAAATAAATTCAACTAATATATACACACGCGGCCTGTGTGGTGCTGACGAAAAAACCGAGCGCCACTTTCGACACATCAACCAGAGAGAGTTTGATCGGCATTGAGATGATGGCGGGGGCAATCTCCTATCGATCGCAGCACGTTGCATCGCGGTGACAGACACAGTCATGGTGATGAGCGTTGCTGCGGTGGAAGACCCGAGAGAGAGAGAGAGAGAGGGAATGATACGCATTGGAAACACAACTATATATCGCAAATACTTCGGAATGAAGATTATCGAGGAAGAGCGAGAGGGAGGGAGGGAGAGAGAGAGAGAGAGAGAGAGAGAGAGAGAGAGAGAGAGAGAGAGAGAGAGAGAGAGACTGGGCGCTTCGCCGAATTTCCCTAATCGAAATCGATGATATCGAAATTGTACCTTGTGCCAGTTCGTGTCGATCTGGTTGGGCCTCCAAGTATTCATGCGGCCAGAGAGGCCGATATATAAAGGCATCTTTCGCCGACGCCAAAATCGCGCCCGTTCCCGATCGTTCAACGAGAGACGAATCGCGCTCTTGCCATCCTTTTCAGGCTTTCCTCGTTCTCCTCTCCCAAGAGAGAAGAAGAAGGCGCGCGCGCGCGCGCTCGCTGCAATCATCCTCGGTTAAGTCCGTTTGAGTCGGGTCGAGACGAGTCGAGTCAAATCAAGTCGACTCGAGTTGAGCCGAGTTGCGTCGAGTCGAGTCGAGTCGAGTCAAGTGGAGCCGCGCGAGCTATCATTCGCACATTTGCAAACCAACTGGGTGAACGGTGTGAAAATTACAGGCGTGAGACGCTCCCTTGCCGTTGGAGCTTGTCTTGTGCGTTGAGCTCTAAAAGAGACGAGAAGATTGCAGCCACTAAACTCGCGTGGCTCCATCGAGTGGAGAGGAACACTGTCTCGAGTTTGGTTGCGGGTACGGGTACAGGTGCGTGCGTGCGTGCGTGCGTGCGTGCGTGCCTCGCCACACGGGTGAAATAGGCGCGTGCAGCGTGTATGCAGCGGCGTTAAAAATGCGTAGAAACGCGCGCTCGGCGAAAGGTCCGATTAGCCCTCATTAGGTCGATGCCTGCTTACCACATAGTCCCTTGCTCGGTAGTTCGGACTCTGATGTCTGCTGCTACGCATTTAGAAGACCAGACCGGGCGCGCATCGATTCGCACTATACAGCGATGCGCGATCGTTTACTCCGCTTGATTTATAAGTCGATACCGCCGCAGACTTTGTTTGGCCAGCTTGAAGGAAATTAGTCGGGAGCAGGGAGTAACGAAAATGACGGCGTAATTCCGGAGCGCGGATGGAGTCGCGTTAATTGTCGGGGGGAGGGGGGGCGTCATGTCGGGCCGGCCGTTAATTTAGGTGTAAACATTGGCGATCGGTGTAACGATAGCACGCCGGACTGATAAACACCACGTATCGTTCTGGACCGGCATAAAGCTGCATGATCGGTAAATGTTTTCTCAGCCTGTTCTACAAACGCGAGCATTACAAAGATTGCTACTCTGTAAATTGCTCGGAGTGAAACATGGAGATCAAAGTATTTGCATGGAGCATATGCTGTTAATTTAGATAAGAGGGTTAAATCGCGAAATGATGTAGAGACGAATATACGCAAAGAAAAGCCGCGATGGAAAAATCCTCCGAAACAATATCGTAACTTCTCTCTTACTGTTAATTAAACCTTCCTCTAATTAAACCTCTTGTTGAACGCCCGATTCAAATATTTTTCTGCTGATCTGAGGCGAGGTCTCTCGTTCATAAAACGGATGAAAACTCGCGCGAGGCGATAGCGAAGAGATATTATTAGTCAAAGAGTCAACCATAGAACCACGAATGAACGAATGATCGATCGATCCATTTCAATCGATTAGAACGAATTTGTTCCTGTGACGGTGAAGATGAAATTCACTCTCCGCTTTCACAACGAACGTATTCATTCGACTATTCAAAGTGGAAAATTCATTCTATATGACTAGAAAGTTGGTGGCAAAGTAAAGTGACAATCAAGTTACTGAAAAAATAGAATAATATCTAGAATGAATTTGATTTTCACTCGAATTTCACTCGAGAAGAAATTTGAAGAATATGTTTAAGGTGTATTATAAGATGTATTTAGGAGAATGTAATATATTGTCTCTGTGTGTGTGTGTGTGTGTGTTTATTTGTTTGTGTTTGATAGTCGCGTAAGATTAAAACGAACGTTCCTTTCGTTATTTTTAAATATACCTAATTTTTGTAGCTAATCAAAATTAATGAATACAGAAAAAAATGAGATACTCTCGAGGGAATTGTTCAAATTCTTCGCGAGCAGATGGATCGATTTCTGTTCGATCAACCTGCCGGAGAATTAACAAAGGCGCGTTTCTCATTGACTAATGAACCACCTCCGAACCCGCTCCGCTTGTCCCCCCCCCCCCCCCCGTTCGGCTTTTCACCTCGCGAGACGGGGTAGATCGAGTATCGAAGCACGAAACGAAGGTTTCGAGGGTTCGCTGACGAAGCGAAGACAATTTGTCAGCGCGAGCACAGGGTCTCTCGAGGGTCCTCGTGCTTCTTCGACAACGTCCAGCCGGATCCTTGCGATCCTACGAAAATATTCCGAGAATAATGGATCTCGATCAACGACTCCTTTCGCAGTTTCCACGCGGACTAATGATCGCATTCATTCTCGAGTAGGATTTTTACGTGGCAAAAGGAAAACAGCGGCCTTCTATTTAGCGCCGGCTCTCCTCCTTTAGGCGATTTCCTTGTTCTTCGTCGCCTATTGTCGCGGTTAGTGGCCATCCGGCAACTAACAACAGGTATTATGTTCCTGACTGCGTTTCTTTCTACGGGATCACCTGCATTTTTCTTTGTGTCACAAGCAATGTGGAGAAATGATTGGTTGACCTATTTTTCAACGGTCTCGTTTACATAACTTTCACTTCGACGCGAATTCGCGACGGCGCTCAATTGCTACTTTCATTCGAATGCTATAGAATTATTTAATTATAATTAATTAGTTAATCCAGAAGCTGTTGCAGTCTAAGCTGCGGATGTTAAATATGTAAATTACGCGCAACATACGAATTTTGTCTCGCTAATATTTCCCCGATTTCAAACGAGCGAGACATCGAAATATTATTATCGCGGGGAAATTTCGTCTTACGACGAAATTTTGTTGTTGAGCCCATGGAGCTCACGGAGCGTACAACCAAGCGACACCCATCCTGCCTGCCAAGTACTTAGAACCTTGAAAATGCAAGAGAAAATGCGGAGAATCTGATAAAAGGTGCGCGAGACTCGTGCCGTTGTACCTTTTGCAACGACTGTTGTGTACGACTGTTTAATGACACTCTAAAAATCCGCTGTCGACCGTTTTTCGCCACCTGTACGTCCGCTTTTCGCGAAATTATCGCGTTTAACGGTTTCATTTAACGTCCGAATTTTGCACTCTGCAAGCTTGTGGGCGGACACGGGCCGCGACACGAAGCTGTAAACTCGAGTGAGCTCCCTCCTGCAGGAGAACGGAGAATAAAATCACCGAGGTGTTTATCACCGTATCCTCCCGTATACCTCCTTCGTCTGAAGGTTCTCGCAGGGCGCGCCGAGTTGTTACTATCGAACCCCGGCCCCATACTTGGTGCGAATTTTTACGCATCGATAAATACGTACTCTGAATTCATTAGAGCGCGCAAAATGAATTCTGCTGCTGCCAAACACCAGTTTATTTTCATCCGCAAAGAAAGGGAGAGAGAAAAAGAGAGGAAAGGAGAAAAAGAAAGAAACAGTTGGCGGAGTCTCGTCGGTGCCAATTAAAGCTGGTCCCGCTTGGTAACTACTTTTCCCTAAATCTGTCAACGATACGGATCGACAAGGTTGAAACGTGCGCTCTCTCTCTCTCTCTCTCTCTCTCTCTCTCTCTCTCTCGATTCCACGGTTTATCATCGAGTCGTCTCGATCGGCCGGCTCGCTCCTCCTTTCTTCCTGCCATCCTTGCGAATTCCGTTCTATAACATCACCCGCAACAGTTTCTCCTGGGGATATAGGTAGCAGGTGAATCGTAAAAGCGGCAATAATCACAAGTGCATCTATAAAATTCTTAGTGTCTTTCTCTTGTCTTGTTCTCGTCCAACTTCTTGCGATTTGCTCGTTTTGTCTCTCACGCCGCGCCGTGTTAGAAAAAAAAGATACGTCAAAATAGCAAGATATCCAGTATCCTCCAGATTTTGGAGACTCGAATCGCGCAACTTCTCGTGTGTGTGTGTGTGTGTGTGTGTGTGTGTATTCAGCGTTTCTTTAAAAACAAAATTATCAGATCTTCGTGAAAGCACCAAGTTCTTTCCTCGATGTTATATGTTCGTCCGATTTCTATTTCCGTGTACGCAGAAACATGACAAACCAAATAAATAGCAGAGCGTTTCTCCAGCGCGAGGAAGTCTCTCTCTCTCTCTCTCTCTCTTTTCCTCTCGCTTTTTCTCTCTCTTTCTTTCTATCGCGTGCTCTCTTTCAGAACCTGTTCCTAGTTCATCGAGAGTGCCCCCAGCTCGTGGCTCCTTCAGCGATTCGGGCGAGAGCGTGCGAGGAAAGGTTCCAGCTCGGTAACGCGAGACCGTAAAAATCCTTTTGTGCGGACCTCCGCGTCGTGCGTGCGTTCGTGTGTACGCTCTTATTGGGTTACAACCCCTCTCTTTCTCTCTCTCTCTCTCTCTCTCTCTCTCTCCGCGGTAAGCAAGGTACGAGGGAGAGTCGTAAACTCGATGTAAACGCTTCTAAACGGTCTCTCGCGACTTTACGACGAGCCCTGGAACAGGCCTCGCGCCGCGTCAGGCCGCGTCGGCGAATGTTTGCTCGCACCAGTGGAAATTTTTACCGCAACCCGGTAACGAGAGACCTTCCGGCAACGATTTTTCGACCTCGCTTGCTGTGCATATACTGCGATAAGTATATGCGAGGGTGTATGCGTTATGTATCCCGCGTTTCGTCGAGGCATTCTCTCTCCTTCGCGGGAGCACAACCAAGCACCCTTCGACAAATGTTGCGTTGAGAGTCGAGTTGATGTTCCTGCATTATTTGAGGTATTTCTCCTACCTGTGTATGAGCGATTTCAAAACAACTGGATTCAAGTTGTACATGTAATCATACTTGTTGCACATTTCAAGATACACGAAGAGAGAGAGAGAGAGAGAGAGAGAGAGAGAGAGAGAGAGAGAGAGAGAGAACTCTGAGCGAGCGGATCATTATCGACTCTTGTGTATCGTGCTACTATCTAGTCTAGTCTAGTCGGGGCCGACGCGTAAACGAAAGAAAGAGTAACCGAGATAAAAAAAGGGTGGTCATTTTTTATAATGTCTTCTACGAGAATTCACTGCGTCCGTTCGTCACGTATGCGCTCGGGCTCCGCGTTTCAGAAGCAGTCGAGCTATGTGCTCGTTTCCTCGAAACACCTTCGTAACCAGTTTCTGGCTCGCTTTCATTAGGCTGCTTAGCACGTAAACACAGCCGCTGATCTCGTTTAGAGAGGCACGACGACGACGACGACGACGACGACGACGACAATGGCGGCAACGGCGGCGGCGTCGGAGATCGTGCAGCCAAGAGCCCTTCTTCTCTATCTCTCCTTCTCTCTCCTTCCCTTTCCCGCTTTTGCTGTCGCCATTGTCGGCAATTAGGCCGTCTCTTCGAAACATAATTAACGCTGGTGGCGCGTTAATCAGGCCGTGAAGGTGTCGAACGTGGCTGTTCCAGTTCTTCGGTCGCAAGAAAGAGCGAGAAAGAGGGAAGGGCGGCGGGGGAGAGGGAGAGGGAGAAGGACGAAAACGTGGATAACGACGGAGAAGGTTGGCTTACGATCGGCACTCACGATCGGTCCCATCTACCACGAGAGGAAGGAAAGCGCCTTTATGTTCGCGCCGAAGAGCCAATAATTGGCTCCCGCTCTCGCGAGAATTCATTCCCGCCTGCCGCGCGTGCTCTCTGTCTCTCTCTCTCTCTGTCTCTCTCTCTCTCTCTCTCTCTCTCTCTCTCTCTCTCTCTCTCTCTCTCTTCCTGCCGCATGGATAAAACCTTAATTCCTTAGTGAAACAAGCGGCCGGATCGCGCCCTCCGGCACGAAACCTCGTGTTCCAACGAGATGGATCGCGAGATTTCATGTATTGCGTGGCATTCGGCAACGAGTTAACGAGCGGTTATAACAGGCGTTGCTTTTTCACGGAGTATTTGACCGAACTCTTCCCCCGCCCCTCTCTCTCTCCCTCTCTCTCTCTCTCTGCCCGTTCCTTCCTTCCCCTTTCCCTCTTTTTCTCTCCATCCCTCTAGCATTCGATAAGACGTGAGCGATTAAACGTGTTAATGTATGTACCGACAATCTTTTGAGCGCGATATCCATCTTCCCCGTTCACGGTATCAGACTCGTGCACATCACGAGCATTATCGGTGTAGATCGATCGTATCTCAAACAGCCGGATTTTTTCCCCATCGCCTTTCTGCTCGCTCTTCCATCGACTGCCTGACTGACTCTCGACGTCTGACCGGTGAAAAACGCGCATAAAGCCGTACATGTAGCCGGCGATCCGTTCCATTTTACCGGCGGGCGTGCGACCGCGAAAGAAATTCGCGGACTCATGCATATACAGAGGGTATGGAGGGGAAGAGGAGGAGGACAAGGAGGTGATCGAGAAGAGGAGAGAGGCGAGGGGACCGAAGGGCGAACAGCTTGCTCGCATGGTATCAATAGCCCGTCGAAAAACTGGTACAATCTTGCACGCCGTGATCACCGTGATCAGACCCTTCCTCCTCCCGACTACTCGATGGCAGCCGCTGCCGCCGCCGCCGCCGCCGCCGCCGCCGTCGCCGCCGCCATCGCCGACGATCGGTTACCGCAGCTCCGAGACATTGGACATCACCTGGGCCTTTTTGCGCGCAGTCATTGTATTTGCGCGAGCGTGCCCGAAATATTAAGCCTTGGTGAGCTGCGCGAGGCCTTTGATCGCGTCGCGTCGCGTCGCGACCCATCTGAATAACGCTTAGTTTCTCGCGCAGCCAAGAAACGTCGTCGTCTTCGCGCGTGCATATGTTTTCATATTCTCTGTCTACTAATTAATCGCGTCGATTAAAGAGCGCCGTCCGCGCCGTTCGCCGTCGATATATAACGCACACTCGTGCTCACAATGAGCACGCCCGACTCTGCGAGAGACACCGCGAGTTATTTACGCGCGTTCTCTCTCGTCCTAACGAGCAGTTGTTTGTACGTATTTCAGCACGTTTATCCCTCGCCCAGATATTCCTGATTAATTCTCGCGATTAAGCGCCGCGCAGCTAGCACACACATATTAATACTTTCAAGCGAGTCGCGTGAAGAAGAATGCGATGTATCCGCGTGGTCAGGATCAGTGGAAAATCTCGGGGGTTGGAATGCCTCGAAATTCGTAAACCAGCGGCGACTCCGTAGAAATAACATGGAAAAAAGTTATTTGAGAAAAGCTAAAGAAAGAAAGGCGAAAACAAGAGAGGAAAACAACGGAAGAGAGAGAGAGAGAGAGAGAGAGAGAGAGAGAGAGAGAGAGGGGAAAGGACGGGGGGAGCAAGAGAGCGCCGCCGCCGATTAGCATGAAAGAGAAATAGTCGGCATTTATCGAAGTTCGAATCCGTAAGATTCGTTGTGCGTCTCCGTTGTGCCGCCAGGATTACTTGTAACTCCTCCCGTTACTCCTCCTTGTCCTCCTAGTTACTCCTCACCCTCCCGCTCCCCGTTGTGGGGAGCGGGAGGGTGAGGAGTTGTGAGACAAGTGTTGCGCGATGCCGTCCTTCAAATCGTTCGAGGTTGGTTCCCCCGTGTCGACGGGAGTCCTCGCAGGGATCAAACGACGCCTGGAAGGCACCAGAGAAAAAGGAGTGGCTGGCTGCGTCGGATCTAAACTCCGATAAGGGAAGGGCACTACCGTGCTACTATGTAGTAGAGATAGGATACTGCCGGAGAAGCTCATTACCCTTTAATAGTTCCCCGTATCGGTGAGGGCCGCGGGAAAGGACTACCCAGAAATTTAATTTGAGGGAACGAGAGGCGCTCCCTCCCCTCCACCCCCCTTTTCTCTCCGATGCGCGTTCCTCACGCCGTTACCGGCGATATTTTTACTGGCTGCATGGAGAGCGTGCCCGAAATATTAAGCTTGGTACCGCACCACGTGCGCCCCGCGGTTTCTCAAGTGTCCGAAAGTGAGTCATATAGTTTTGTTCAGCATGCCACGCGTGAACGCTTGGAAGGAGAACCTGTTATTATCACCAATATTACTTGAAAAACAATTAACTCAAAAGTTCTTAATTAATCTAAAATTGGATTTCTTCAAATATTTCTATATTCCTTCATACACACACACACACACACACTGTTCTTATGAAGGATGATCATATTGCCAGAAACGTAATTTGCGTCTCTTTTCTTTTCTCTTTGCCACGTCTGACACTTTTAGACCTAGAGAATCACGCGCAATCGCGGCTCTCCGCAATACAATAAGGGTCTGTCCATAAACGGAACTGCTGTAGCAGCGCTTCGAAGAAAAACAAAATGATGAAAAAACGACATGAACGGCAAAAAGATAAAGGCGACTTGGGGAGGGAGAGAGGCAGAGGGTAATCCCTCAACTATAGTGGCAGCTACCAAAACTGCGATAGTAGACCAACACGGAGTCCAATTAAGAGGCCAAGACGCGCGCTATCTATCCGGCAGGAGCAATCGAGAGCCTACGGTCGTTACTCTCTGAGGACGGAGCAGAAAATGTCAACTGGACGAACGTGTCGTTAGATCGTTAAAATACCGCCACCTGACGTTACTGAGGCGCGGTGGCAACCTCCGCAACTGAAATCTTGTTCGAGCCTGGAGCAATTCAGGCTTCGGACGGTCCCAGATGTCAGTGATAAAGGAATTAATTTTTCGACACTCCCCTCGTTGCTGGAAAGGCAACTCTCGCGTCCTCGCGACAAATAAGGGTGCATCGTAACGAGCGCGCGCGCGACCTCAATACGACATTTTACAACCGACCAAAATAATATTTCTCTCGCGTCGTTATTACCCAGTAAAAAGTAAGAGCAACAACGACACGAGAGCGTTGAATATTTCACTGAACGTAGAAATAAATAATTCGAAATTGAGCAACTTTCGGCTGCTCAGTTTCCGTTTAACGGGTAATATTTCGT
Organism: Harpegnathos saltator; assembly: GCF_003227715.2. Classification (NCBI taxonomy): domain Eukaryota; kingdom Metazoa; phylum Arthropoda; class Insecta; order Hymenoptera; family Formicidae; genus Harpegnathos; species Harpegnathos saltator. The sequence goes on along the minus strand of NW_020230604.1, from coordinate 80,249 downwards.
GCTTTTGATTTCATGTTTGCACGCGCGCGCGCGCGATTGACAGAAAGTGCGGTCGATAGTGTGACGAATAAATATCACAGTGAAAAGATGCATTTTAGCGCGCTTGCGCGATTTGTCTCTAGGATCCAACGTGCCGCCGATGACAGGTGGCTGGATTACTGCATTATTAAGAGAGGGAGAGAGAGAGAGAGAGAGATTGAATGACCTCGGTGTATACCAGTAGCGTGGAACCCGATATAGCGGACGTCAAAGTAGCCGAGCTCCACGATAATTTGGCATACGACGTGGAATTCTATACACGTCCTTCGATATAGAACGTTCGTGCGCGAGCGCCAGCTGACACGTTCCACTTAACTCGAAACGAGGAGGTTTCTCTCTCGCACGACCGTGGTAGAGATCTCAATTTACGCGTCCTCCCCCTCCCTCCTCCCCCGAGATAGAGCTATCACACGTCAGATATTTATTCGTTCCGACACGTGGAGAGAATCGTTCAACCGTCGTTCGAGTGTCTATACCGTGTTTACCGAAATGCTGATCCTTCGCCGACTTTGTCTCGAAGGAATCGTCCTCGCAGTCGAATAGTGGCGAATAACCAATCTTGCCATATCGATCGGGAAGAAAAGGGATATTTTTAACGAGAAACTTTAGATATTTCGCGGCGTTTAAAGTTAGCTGCCGAAACATTCTATGAGTTTTCGATGCCGTTACGTAGCTCGCCGCGTTGGCCGCGATTGCTTCCAGTTTTACGATTTACATTGTTAACATCACATGTTCGAGAGGAGTTCGAGTTCTATTAGCGTACCAAGGGAAACCAAGGGTTGCCCACGGTGTTCGTAATAAATAGACAGCAATATCGATTATATGCCAGGCGAGAGAGCGCGCATCGTCTTTCGTTCTTTCTGACTGAAATATCTCGGGAAGGGGCCGCGACCTACGGTAGTTTAATTAAAGCGTCGCGCAAAGTTAATTTATGGGAAAAGCAGCGGTCCATGAAAAAGCAACGGAAGCCAATTAGCCTAGGAGCCACTTCATCGCGGCACCGCAGCACCTTCCCCGCCTCCCCCGCCCTTCTTTTTCTTCTTATGGACTTCTCTCTTCGTTTTTTCTCTCCTTGCCGGCGTATCGAGGCTCGTTTGTCCGTCGGAACGCCCTTTTCTTTCGTCGTAGCCTCGTTATGATCTCCGGGAATGCTGTATATATGTATAGAGACCGGCACAGTCGAACGATAATATAACCGCGCGCAGTGCGCCGGTACACGAAATGGCTCGAATAATTAAGCGCTCTGATTACCCACGCCCGCGGGGGAATAGAACAGAGGCTTGAGCATTGCGAACGAATGAGCGAGCGGGAGAGATGACTCTGTCGAAATAAGCCGGCGGTGCGTTTGTAGCCCGGTCGATAACCCTCTCGGGGCGATCAGTCTCTCTTTCCATCCCCCTCTCTCGCTCTCTCCCCCCTCCCTCCCCCCTCTCTCTCTCTCTCTCTCTCTCTCTCTCTCTCTCTCTCTATGTATCTATCTATCTATCTACCTCTGTCTCTCGTAACACTGATGTATCACCGTCGAGATTTGACGAGAGTGTGTCTGCTCAGGCGTCATGAAAAATGCGGAGCGCAACGATACATACGAGTATATAATGGGGTTCCGCGCGTGTCTGCGTATTGCGTATATACACACGAATAAACGAACTTGAGCGTCTTGGCCGCCTAATTACGCGAGGAATATTTAAACTATTTAAAGCGATGTCTTGCAGCTTCATCTCGCGCGCGACGTCGGCGCATAAATGCATTTTGCTTTTCTCTCTGAAAGCTTTATAGATTATCGAATTTTTATGACCTCGTTCTCTCACTTTACGGAAGACTTATTTTCTAAGGATGAGCGTTTCACGACGCCTGTATTCCAAGATCGACATGCACGGGGGTCATTGTCAGTCGGGGGTACGAATTGTGTACTTGTACGTGTAAATGTACGTACGATGGGGTTGCGACGCAGCGAACGACTCGTTCGATATTACTATTAATAACTACCGATTAATAAACCGTCACCATGTCTCGCCACTACACACAATCACCTTCACGAGCGGTCTTTTCCCTCGCGCCGGAATCCGACAAAGACCAATTTGTCAAGATTCTATACGAGTACAACCGCTCCTGTAAAATAGAGCACTACTTCGCGGGAGTTGCTCACGGGAATATCAATGGGATGCAGGCTTTGCGAAGCGGCCTGGTGCCTGGTCAGCCACTTCCTGATAGAAACCTGGTGGCGACAATGACAACTTCGGCAGCTCGCCGAAGAGACATGATGCTGGAAACGCGATTGATACACACACACACACACTCGCACAAATCGAACCCGGGAAATCGACGTGAGATCGAATCGCGCCGCGTCGGTCCCTTGAATGAATTTCTCACAGTTATAAATTCTTTTTGCGATTATCAGAGGTAATTCTCTCTTCTTTTCTTATTTAACAACATTCGCACTATATTCATACTACATTTACGCGTGAAATTTGCGTAATTTCGCGTTTTATCGCACACCGAAATATCGAGATAAATTTCCCACGATATCTCCCGGCAGAACCTGCTCCGTTAAACTCGCGTGATATTATAACCGCGGAGAAGAGCATAAATCCTTGCGTAATAGAATAATTATTACCTGCCTGTGCGATATACACGGCGAACCCAGCGTAAAAAATAGTAGCAATGATGGATACTCGTTTACCGTCGGGATCGCGCGACGATTACGCTGTCTCAATCATCTAAATTAGCTGTAAATACCGGCGACGAAGATCACGAGACGAAAATCGTCGGCCCGTCGGTGCAATTAGGCACGACGGACGTATCTGTGACAAATCACAGCAGCTTTCGGTTCTTGGTATCCACTCGCGCTGCACTAACACCGGCCTAATGATTTTCCCATGGTACATGTATCCGCGTGATTTACGATCCGTGCTCCGGATTCCGGAAAATTATCGAGACACACTCGCATGCGTGCGAATGTGGTCGCACGTTATCCTGGGAGAATCCAGAACCCATCATTAATTTGGATCGCGGCTGAAAATCCGTGTTGCCGCTCTGTACGTTACGCTCCCGCGTACACACATACATACATACATACATACATACATACGTATGTACAATCGCGCCGCGACACGAGGAGTGTTCGGTGACTACCTTTGTCGGAAAATAGTCGGAAATAGATAATATCTGCCCACGTAAGCACATGTAGTTTCGTATTATACATTCCGGTTATATCATCACTCAATTTCATATCGACGATAATTAGAATCATTGTATATGAATATTAAACAATGATAAATCTATAAAATATAGCGAATATATGTGTGTCTGTGTGTGCAATAAAGCAGGCGCGCTTAAGTCTAAAATTTTCATCGGTATTTGCCCGTCGGGTAGATCGTCCTCCCTTCCTCCCTTTCTCTCTCCGCTCCCACCACTTTTCTCGGCCGCGCCGAAAGCCGAACCAAGCCGAAGTGGGTATGGTCAATTTATAAATTTCCTATTAGCTATTGAGACACGCATGAAATGCGACCGAAAATGACATCGAAAATGATTAAGAAGGTAGTTGCATTCTCAAAAAACGGCACCAACATTCCGTTGACAAGGCTGCAACAAATTACATGGCCCAATGAAAAATAAATACCACCTCATGCTGAGATTATACACGATATTTGGGTTCTTTGGGGGATCCTTTGGATCTTTGGGGACTTTTCTACGCCTCCACGCTCTGTCACTTCTCTCGATAATCTCTCGATTCAATTTTATTTATCTTATCTCAAGAATTCCCCCCCTCTCTCTCTCTCTCTCTCTCTCTGTCTCTCTCTCTCTCTCTTTCTCTAGTACTCTAGTACTCTTTTTCTCCTTTGCATGTATGGAAAAAACAATTCCATTAGTACAACTATTGAATTTTCCATTTCCTGGGAAAAATAGAGACTAGATGCAAGATTCAATCGTAGGAACGGAAAAATCCTCATAAGGATTTCTCTAATCAATTAATTATTTTTAATTCTATCAACCGGATTTTAACACAGTTGGATGTTCGGACGAACTTTTTCAGAAATATTATTATATTTTTCGTCACCAAATTTCTGTTCACCAAATTTCCTTTCCAATTGCACGAAATGGAATCCTTTATCCGCCACAAAGATGCAACTCACAATGTGCAAAAATCCCGACGATCAATCGACGAGGATCAATCTTCCTGCCTGTAATTGACCGGCTCGTGTTTAATTACTCGCTCTCGTGACGAAACGTCGGAGAGCACGTCATCAGACAAGGAAATCACGCGCACTCGTGCCTGTTTGGCCTTATGATCCTTGAAGATCCTAACATCGTGGCGCTCGTTACCGGCATGACCTCTGCGAGTTATGCAATTATCGGCTCGAACGATTCCCGGTGGTCTCGTCTCATCGCGCGATGCGCGAGAGCGAGCAGAAGCTTGCTGCAGAAGCGGCTCGACCTGTACTTTGTCAGAGTTTTCACCCGTTCAAGCGTTCGTAAATGATATTTTCGTGTGTTGGAGAGCGCGCACGCAGAGGGGGGGAGAGAGAGAGAGAGAGAGAGAGACACAGAGGGAGACGACTCTCTCTCTCTCTCTTTCTCTCTCTCCCTCGTTTATTAAATTTGAATTTTAAATTTAATTTCAATTTACATTTTTCCTCGTTACAGTCTTTGCTGCTCGCTAGAGCCGATGCTTCGCTGTTCGTTGAAGCAATTTAAGACGATTTTGATTGCGTGCGGATCGGTATCGGAAGACAGATATCTCGCCGTCTCGATTCCGCGTATTCGAGATCGAAAGATCCGGTACACACGGCCCGACTCGAGATTACATCTGGATGACGTGATCGCAATTTTATCGGTGTGACGTTTCGCATTTCTGCGCCGTGTATAATATGCATCGGTCGGCCGATTGTTTCGTGCGTGCGGATTAATTGGGCGATAAAGCATAAGGCTGAGCGCATGAGGGTATGGTGTCACCGGAACGGATAAGGCCGACTTGCGTTTCTTGGTCACGCTGGCTGGCCAAACACAAAGAGAACAGACGTCGAAGCCCAGAGTCACGTTTGTCAGGATCGCGTGGGAGTCAGTTCGGCGTGAGGCCGAATTGGTAGATGAACTGGAAAATTGTTCACACCCACGACACTCCGGTGCTCGCGCGCGCGCAGGAGAATTGTCGTAAAATTATATGGGACGAGATGACAGATGAACGTGTTCGTTCAACTCTTGATTTTTTAATCATTTCTGTTGGTGACTTTTCGTCCCCGGACCTGTAATTTACTGAATTTACACCCCTACGCTCCGCTCGAACGTAAATCGTGCCAAATGTCAGGTTATTTTGTATGAGAGATACTTTAACATTTAATTTAATTCAACTTTACGCGCAAGTGTAGAATTCTATTGGAAGAAATTTGATGAATATTACAATCCAATTACAATCCAACGGACCCGACTACCACTTTGACATTTTTTATCTTTATCTTTTTCCTTCTCTTTCGTCGTATTTTCCGATGATTCGACTCAACAAAGTGATTTAACACGAAGGGGGCAGATTCGCCGAGATAATTCGTCAAGAAGATACGTCTCAAATCAAGCCGAGCCTTGAAACCTCGACGCCTTAATCCCGGCAACCCGATATACTCTGTGCCACGATTCACGGCGCGTCGAGAATGAACGTGAACGCTGCTTCGATCGCCGCGCCGCGCCGGTTCGTCATCCGGTACGACGGTGCAATTAACGCGAAATATATCCGCGAAATCGATAACGTCGCGTACGCCGGTCACCATCTGGTAAAGGCGCATAAAAATCGACGCACGCCACCCACTAGCGCTCTTAGGACTCAATCTCGCGCAGGTATTTAACACGAGGGTTTGTGCGATTTCGGCTTGTACACGGTCGAGACCGACCTATATTATACGCGAGAGATTCCCTTTCAGTCGCGATTAGCAGAATTTTGCCGGAGAGGGTTACGTTAGAAATTATCGCTCGCGGTGGCACAAGAATCCGCAATTAAATGGCCAGCTCGTCGCTGCGTTTCATATAAATCCGTGCCGCGAGCTATGCTAAACCTCGGGACGACGTTAATCACGACGTTTCGTCGCTAATATATGCCATACCGACAAACATATGCGCACACAAGTGCCGCGGGCTATCGGCGCGGCGGCGCCGCGCCGCCGCCGCAGTCGCGGTCGCGTACAAGGACCACGCGAGTGGAGCGGAGAAGAGAGAATTCGATCGGCCTAATTTATCGGCCGGGAAGAAAAATAGAACGTGCGAGATTATCGAACGCACAGCACGTCTCGACGGTAAATTAAGGTAGTTTTTATCGCTCTTAAACGCACGCGAGCAATTATTACACGTCAATTACGTGCCGGGCGAATGGCGAACCGGCGTTTCTTACACGAATCCAACAAGCTCGAATTTATCACGCGTCTTGTCGTATCTTCGGTCATTGGTAAATTATATTTTCTGCATCAGGAGCATGTATTCAACAAGATATATACGTTTAGTTATATATCGTTATGTATCGTTATATATCGGAGACTCGAAAGCTGTAGCTCTGTTATTTCGGCACTTGTCATTGCCAGCGAGTAAAACCTCGCGCCTTGTCCACTACACGTAGAAAACCATCCGCGAAATTAGAGTTGCAAGTCTTTGTATTTTATTAATCCTGTCAACCCGACGTGGCGAAGAATTCCGCGCGATTCCCCCGGTCGTCCGCGGTGCGATTAACGATGCGCAATGCGCGACATCGTCGACGTTGGCGCGCGGATTTAATGTCGTCTGAGAAAGAAGCGCGAATCTCTCCGAGTATTTTCCGTGCCGCGCATCGTACGCGCTTCGCATACCATGCCCACGCACGTGTGAGTCAATGTGTTGCAACGGAATATGACGTCTCCGAGGCACGCCAGGGATCTAGGTGAGTCGCGTGCTTGAATCACCCCATAAATACCCTGCGCTGTCGCTTTATCCTACTATCCATGTGGGAGAAGAAGCTCGTCTCACCTTTTCGCAACGGGAATAGCGCTGCGAAGTCGCACTCGATCGATCGATCGAGAAAGAGAGAGAGAGAAAGAGAGAGAGAGAGAGAGAGAGAGAGAGAATTTTTTCGATAGATCATTGTCTCACTGTGTGTGACTAACACAATATATTAAATAAAAAAAGATATTTCGAGACAGTTTGAATCGAGTTGAACGAAAATCAATTTCTGGATTATAATATAATAAACTTTTATTTGTGTAAAATTTGCATAGTCTTGAATTTTAATTTTTTGTCTGATTTTCTTTTCAACGTAGAACTTGCAACTCTATCTCTCTCTCTCTCTCTCTCTCTCTCTCTCTCTCTCTCTCTCTCTCTCTCTCTCTCTCTCTCTGTCTCCCTCTCTCAGTACACAGATACGTACATACAATTACCTCTTTACTCGTCTCACGTGGCGCATCCGGGATAGATTAATTTCGTTATCGGCGAAGGTTAATGGTCTCCGTTTTCTCGATATGGCGAGAAGCCAGAAACGAGTCGTGAGAGCGACGCGGTTGGTTAATTATGCCCAACAAAGAAGTCGCAAATTGGTTTCGAGTAACGTAACGTTCGCGCGATCGCGCGCGGCCTGAGCTATTATTACCATACGGTTATCGCCTTTGGTCATTAGCCCGCGACTAAGGGGGGAACAAGCTTCATTAATAATTATCTTACCGTGCATACCCTTGGACTTGGCTGGCTAGCCAAGCTTATCTCTCGGATTTTCGAGGGAAGCCACGAGAGAGAGAGAGAGAGAGAGAGAGAGAGAGAGAGAGAGAGAGAGAGGGAGAGAGAGAGAGAAGAGGCGGATTAATATCACGCAGGTAGCACGTTTCGTGAGAATCTTAATGAATCGAGCCGCACCATCTGGGCACACCACGCCTATAAATTATTTCCCGCGCGCTCACTCTCTAACTCTTAATAACGCTACATTGCGTTCGTATGTGCTCGCGCGCACTAATCGCAGGTATCGTTACTAATTGTAGCAATAATAATGAAAGACATCTCGCGGTGGGTATCAATTAAAGTGTTCCACATCCTCGAGGCTCTCAGTATAGATCCTAGATATATATATATATATATGTATATAACGGGATTGTGTTGCGCACTTTGATGCATATTAATTCCGCGACTGGACTCTCATTGACGTGGGTGACGTGAAGTGAGTCAGAGCAGTGTAAGTGACACCACTGCCGGACAACCATTCACCTTCATTTTCATTCAGTCGAATGCGTCACGATCGACCTTTACTCGCCGTGTTCTCGGAACCACGTTCCGCGTACTCTCACGAATCAACCCCCTCCCCCCCGTCTCTCCCCATTACCGGAGCAAGATTCAATATTCAATACGTGCATCGTTTAACTCGTTGCACCGGCCTCACCGTCATCTCTACCAAGTCGAGTCAACCATACATACATATACGTATATATATATATATATATATATATATATATCTTACACCGCAGAATTGAATTCAAATCGATAAGTGAGCGTCTCTCCTTCTCTCTCTCTCTCTCTGTCTCTTCCTTCCTTAATTTCATATTTGGGAAAAATGTTGGGCCTCCCGTTTTATCGTCAAATCGAGCACGATTTTTGAACGAAAGATAATCCACCTTGTCACGTTGTTAGAAAAATTGTCAAGTGTGTGAGTTGCTCGCGCGCGACGACGGACACGAGTGTCTCCCGGAATTGGATTGAGCGCGATGATAAGCGTCAAACTGCCAAGGAACTACCGTTAAATGAAAGTTCCCGTTTCCTTGAACTTCGCGCCCGAAGGGGTTATTACTTTTCCTATCTACATGTATATTCTCATGCCGCTCTCTGTCTCCAGAGAGCAGCGCGTCCTCATCCCGAGTTTTCTCTTGTTCTCCCTCTCTCTCTCTCTCTCTCTCTCGCTGTCTCGCTGTCTCTGCGTTTTGTGTTCTCTGTTACTATCAACATCTCGAGTTCCAACAAGTCGCTTCAAAATTATTTCCTTCGATTGTAATGTGCAATCGATCACGAAGAAGCAGAAGGACAGGTAGAAGAAGAAGGACAAACAGAAGAAGAAGAAGAAAAATGCGTATCCTTAGATATATTACGCACATAACACAATGTTTAAAGGACGAAGCTTTTCCGACTAACTGTCGGAAAAGGATAGTTTTGAGGTAAAAATTTCGCTTTGAGATTCCGCACGCTAGAGACGCTACCTTTCTCTTCCCTCTATATTATTGGTCGGTGTCACGCATTCCTCGCAGTTAGCGTTATCTCGCGTTTCTTGCAGAAGGCAAAGGACGATTGGTTTCTTGCGCGGCCGTGTTGCGCCGCGGTGTTTCTAATCGCGGTGCAAAACGCTGCAGGTGCAACGACGGGCGCTACCTGGAGTAAAGGGAATTTGAGCGCGGGAAGAATCCTTCTCTCCGCACATTCGCGTTTCTTAAGAGTCCACAAGTATGCCCCGTCCGCCACGAGCGCGCGGGGCAAAGGTGCGCCGCCGTCTGCGCGCGATGTAATCTTTCTACGGGATTACTCGCGCGCACTCCACGAGGCGTTTCCACGATCCGGAGAAAGATTCTCGTACCCCCCCCCCTTCCTCTTCCTATTGCCCGTACGTACGTAGTAAGTACTCGCGATTGCTCGCCGAGGAGGCGAGCCATTAGAATAGACCGTCGCAAGGCTAATTTCAGCCTCGTGAGGGCTTCGATCGATTGATCAGTCAGTGGGAGTCAGTTAGTTTCTCAATAAAGGAAACGCTGTGTTTCATATCTGTATACATCTGTAGGATCTGTAGGATCTGTAGGATCTGTAGGATCTGTACAATCTGCCGGGTTAATAATAAATACCGCGAGGACAGAATTTCCCGATTTCGTAAATTCAACTGTCGACCTGACGACCTGATGAAGAATGTCGGATCTAAATCGCGTCTAATGCGGCGTGTTAACGGCAGAACGATAGCAAACGATAAAGATGACCGATCGCGCCGTGATTGTTTGTCGCCGAACGCGACAAACAACTTTGGCTGAGTTGTTACTGATTTTTCAGTGAGATTTCAAGTTCAGTGAAGTTCAGAGAGGAGAAGAAGAAGTACGAAACGTCGTTTCATCGACCTATCTCGGATGTCGCAACGCGTAGTTTCGTAAGTTCAGCACAGGTCCACGACTGAGGTTACGTCACCTTAGAATACCTTAGTATTAGCGTGAAGAAACGTGTCATCTCCTCCCGCCGCTCCCGGCTCCGGCTCGCGCGGCGGAGGACGGCGGAGGACGCCGAGGGAAGGCGATCGCGCGCGCGCGCTCCCTCGAGCGAGGTGTTCCCTCGCGACCTGATAAGACCACCTGCGCGCGGCTTTCAGATAAAAATCTCGCGCGCGCGCTTCGCGTAGCCCCCGACCATGCCAAAGCCGGCCCCGTGGTCTCCCGACGTTTTCTCGTCGCTTGTACACACACACACGCGCGGGACTCATAGCAGCTTATTTATAAACAGAGCCAGCCACCACAATGGTTATTGTTTCAGCACGGTATGCGAACACGGCGTGGTGCGCGCCGCCTATTTATGACACATTATGCGAAAGCGCACCCGATAGCGCGAGTATTGCGTTTCGTGCCATTGTGATGGCAACAATGATACAACCCTGGACCATATGCCCTGGCACCACTGCATAAATCATGATCCGCGGCATGGGCCGAACGCGCTATCGCGCTCTCGCGCAACTCGCGCGGTGTCGCCGCAAAAAGTTTGCTACTTTTCTGTTTCCTCCCTTCTTTTTCGTTTCTTCCTTCTTCTTTCTTCCTTCTTTTCGTTCTCTCATCGGACTTTATCGAAGATGCTGGTACATTTCAAGGAAAAAGAATAGTGTTGGTCTCGCAGCAAATCATGCAGCAACTATACCTTTCTATACTGTGCTGACGCAAAGGCAAACAGTGAAACGTGCATATTGGATTGTTATTATTGTTAACAGTATTTCACAACAATATCTTACTATAAAAATAGCTTTACCAAAGTATAATTATAATTATAATTATTTTACTATGCAACGTGAAGTGACTTCATTGCAATACTTAATTTTTCTCCTGTGTTTATAAATTACATGTTCTTTTACTTATTATTATAGAGCAACTAACGCAACAATTAATTTTGTTGCTTTTGAATTGTGTGTACGTCCCTACGGAGGGGCTTGCTTTAGGGCTGGTAAATGAACTATCAATCATCATAAAGCTCACAATCATATCAGACTCTTCTCAGTCTAGCAATTGGGCAAACTTTATCATGGTGGGAGGTCACATTGCTTTACTAGGCGATAGACAAGGATAATGCTACCGCACACAGACGGAAAAACGTTCGCTTTCGTTCGATATAACGAAGTATAACATAGCTGTATAAAGTAATCGCGACATATTTCCCGACGACGCGTCGAAATTGCTCGACGTCAGTGGACATCCGAGCTCATTAGGCGCCGTCGTAAAGTCTCCGAAAAAGAAGCCAGCCCCCGAGGTATCGCTGGCATGTACACGAAATAATAATTTCGCGACGTGCGGGAGTTACGCGGCGGCGAGTTCGCAAAAGGGAGGAAAGGGAGAGGAGAGGCATTCCGCTCGGTATGCAAATCGTGAAAGAGCCGCGCTTTGATATAGTCTACCTCCCTCCCTCCCTCCCACCCTCGCTCCCTCCCCCCCCTCTCTCTCTCTCTCTCTCTCTCCTCTCTCTCTCTCTCTCTCTCTCTCTCTGCTACGTGCGCGCGGTTTCGAAGGAACCGCAACCAGGGGATTCGTGCGTTCGCCATATATCCTCGTCGTAATTAAGTCGGTCCCTCTTATTAAGCGTTGTACAGCTTCGCTAGCTATACAGAATCGCTGATCAAAAGACGAAACCCGTGGCGACGATGGTCCGTTAAGGGCCCGTATTATAACGAAGAGCTTTATTTTCCTAAACGTCGGGAGACGCATCGGGAGTTAGAAGGTATATAATCGGCGGGATAGCCGCTGTGCGAGTGCATTATAAAAGTCGCAGCGGGCGCCCATGGGACGAGAGTACCATTATAAACTTGCCGTATTAATGCATAATGTTTTAATGCCTTAATCTAAGGACACGATCTTGGCAAGGTTCACGAGCGGGTGGGGGAGGCGTCTGCAAGTCGTGCGCGAGTACTTTCGACGATATTGTCGTTGTACACAAATGAACAGAGACAACGATAGCCCAGCTATATAAAAGAGAAAAGAAGAACTAGTCGAAACGATTGAAATTAAATTAAAAAATCCAACTAAATTTCAGGGCAATTACACAGCATGTATAGCAAAGTAGCCGTATTGATTCTTGCAGCAAGTATTTTCATTCAATCTTCTCGTTTGTGTGAAACGTTTCAGTTTCACGAACGTTTTTATAATTTATTAAATTTTGTAATTATTATAAAATCCCTTGACACCAAATTGTCAATCTTTTCCGAGACCGCAGTTAATGCAAAAGAATTTGTTTAACAGAAACTTTTTACCCGGTTTTGATCCGGTGAATATAATCAATTAGATATCCATTAAAATTCGGCTTGGACCTATAGCACACACACACACACATACACACACACACACACACAAGAGATCGTAGACAACAAGCAAGCAAGTCGATTAATCGCAATCGCAATACTGTCGGAACATAATCGATCAATTTGCTTGCATCTGCTACTGTTTGCGTTTTCGCATGTGCCATATGTGCCGTATGTATGCTTTGCCGCGTGCAAAGTCTCGCACGGATCTAAATCGCGTCGCGTTGTGTCGCGTGTCTCCGGCCACTCTAAATATTTTTCAAGACTCTCTCTCTCTCTCTCTCTCTCTCTCTCTCTCTCTCATTGGTCGCTCTCTCGCGAGGGTATCGCTCTCCCGGAACCTTGATTCCCATTCTCCCACTTGTAGCGGCGTGCGGCGAGTTCCAGTCGCTCGCGACACAGCGCACGGCCGCGGCCGCGGCCGCGCCGCATTCCAGCCACGCGCCTTGCGCCTAGGAACACTGGCGTAACTATCAGGCTTAACGAGGTGATTTGTCAAGACCCTCTTATGTCCCTCTCGATAAGAGGATACCTCTTCGCGTCGATCTGAGCGACAGTTACGAAGCGATCGGCGGCAAATTGCCGAGGATAATCGCGCTCGCGCGCGCGCGGAAGTAGCGCGAACCTCGCTGATTAATCTCGTGCATTTAACGACAGACGGATGTTCTCGCCTGTGATTTTGTGTCCGTACACGGACAGGTTTTGTCGAACTGACAGATTTAATCTGCGGAGGAGGATGATGATGATGATGATGATGATGATGATGATGATGATGATGATGATGATGATCCTCCGACTTTTGTATCAAGAGAAAAAGAGAGGAAGAAAAGGAGATACCGTCGGACCGGCAATGTAACCGTACGAGGTTATTCGAATTCGATACTTATCGATCTCATTGTACCACATTGTTCTGTATCCGTAGCAACCCTAATAATTGTCATGATGTTAATTGCCGTTGATATCAGGGATCTAAGATTCCAATGGGGGCGGACGCTCGAGTTTGCTCCGGTACAACATTTCAAACGCAATAGCGAGTTTAATCACGTATATCACGACAGGAGAATCTCGAAACAGGTATACGCAGGTAGAAATTTGGTGGGCTGATATGGCCACCGTGACCGCTCTCTCATCCTCCTTCACCGCGTCCACCACTTTGCTCGGTCTGTAACGTCTGCTAACCAACGGTCGGCCGCCAACGGTCGGTGTCATCTTTCGAAGCGTAATTGTCCAATGACGCGTCTGAATTTCAGGTGCGCTCGATCTCGGTGACTCTCAATCCGGGCTCACTCTCATTGGGAAAATGGCGAATACCTACGCCACTGAAGGCCTGCTAGGTACAGCAAGAGCAGCACGAGCCGAGCCTGCGGAGTCGCGGTCGAGCGGAGGCGGTGGGAGCCGTCCTCTCCATCGCGGCGAGAAGCGAAGGAGAAGCAAAAAGGAGTCGGACGTCGAAAAGGTAAGAGTGGTCGACCTGGTAGGGGCTCAGTGGTGAGAGGTGGTGGTTGAGGAGGAACGAGAGAGAGAGAGAGAGAGAGAGAGAGAGAGAGAGAGAGAGAGAGAGAGCGAGAGCCGCGACACAATCACGTCCTGCACGCGCCGAGCCCCGAGCCATTTTCAGACTCTGTTACACGAGGCCACCGTCTCGATTTCCGGACACGCCGAATTTCATAGTCGCTAGTCGCACTCCTTCGACGATCGCACCCAGGACACCCAGGCAAACGGACACGCCGTTACCGTCCTTTTCAACGCTTCAACAAACCGGATCGACCGAGTCTCGATCTCGGCTTTCACGACACTGTTAAACATGAGCCGTCCGAATCTGAACCCGAGTTTTAAGTCAATTGAAGATCCCCATCTGACGACGGGTCGAGATGGTCGATCGTATCGACGAAACAACCATGACTCGCCGAAGCGAAGCATGATTCGGTGCACCGCAAATTTTCGATCTCGCAGAGAATCGCGTTTGCACGCGCCTGACTGCGTGATACCTTGGTATCACTGTGATGGTCTCATTGGGATAGAGGTGTACGACTCGTGTAACATAGCACTGGCCAGAACAGCCGCCGCCGCCGCCGCCGCCGCCGCCGGGTATAGTGGCGTCTGACCCATGCGCTCCTAGTGCTGCAGGCAGTCCCGAAGTGTGGGAACTCCTCACCTCGGAGCCTCCCGACGACCTTTGCCGCAACCTACAACCGCATCTCTCTCTCTCTCTCTCTCTCTCTCTCTCTCTCTCTCTCTTCCCCCCTGCACCCTCAGCATAGATATCCCCTGGATATGGTGTCTTTTTTCGTGCGCAGTTTGAATGGCCGTAGCCGAATGGAGTCTTCATGGTAACGGGTTCAAGGTAGACCATTAACAAGTGTGTGTGTGTGTGTGTGTGACGTAGTTCGCATCGCACCGGGTTCGGTCGAATCAGCGGATCCGAGAGAGTCTTGCTGATTATTACGCGCCTCAGGCAGGCGGGCGTACGCGCGCGAGCGGAGGTGCGACGAGCTTTTCACTCGCGCGAACATTTATCCTCTCATACCAGTTTGTGCTTTTCATCTCAGTATCTGGCGATGCAAGTACCTCATGCAAGAGAGATGGTATCCTTCGTACGCTTCCTTTGTACGCACGTCGTACGCACGCTTCGATCGTTATCGTCAGATCGTTGCAATTAGAGACGGAATTTCTTTCCCTCGCGGGGCTTGCGCGGGCAAGACGGTGCT
>NW_020230604.1:45000-60000 GCF_003227715.2 Harpegnathos saltator | reverse complement strand
TCTCTCTCTCTCTCTCTCTCTCTCTCTCTCTCTCTCTCTCTCTCTCTCTCTCTCTCTCTCTCTCTCTCTCTCTCTCTCTCTCTCTTGCGAATGTTCCTTGCAGGATTCTCGTATCCTTTATGGGAGTTTTATACTTTTTTTTTAAGTGACACAAGTCCATACACTCATAAGAAGGCAATAGAGATTACATTTTTGTCTTTGATCATTTTGTCTTTTAAATCGGGTTTAAATTTTCGCAGACACAAGAGATGCGCGACAATATAATAATAAGTAATGTGAGGGTAATAATAGGTTCGAGTATTTGCTGCGGTCACTCCAAGTGGGCCGAGAAGCGCGAAGAATGCGAGACTTAAATTCGAGCTAATGACGGGTCCCATCAGTCCGGCTATACGCTAGACCGCGGAAAAAGGAGCGTAATTGCGTTTGTCTTTCTCTGCGCGTCTCTCTTTTCTTTTCTTTTCTTTTCTTTTCTTTTCTTTTCTTTTCTTTCCTTTTCTTTTCTTTTCGGCGACGGTGGGCGCGCATTCTACGCGTGACAGCCCGGAGGATACGTACGGCGGCGAATTTCGTTATTGTTAGTACTCTGTGACTTTTTCTTCGTCTCGGTCTACCCTCCGTCTACGTCTCCCTCCTCACGCCAGAATCTCTCCTCGGTGACGGCCATCTGCCGCGAGAAAGGGTGGCGGTCGTTCGTTCGTTCGTTCGTTCGTTCATTCGGTCGATCGGTCGGCCCTGGCCGGTCCTCTATTTATTTTCTCGTCTCCAATTAATTTGGCCGGAGGAAGCGTGGCGTGGTCCCGGACGAAAACAAAGCAATCGCGCTCTGGTATCTGCGGTGGCGAGCTGCCCGCTCGTTTAATTAGCGAGTATTGTGCGGGCACAGGGAGTCGGGTCGGGAGCGCAGCTCGCACGCGCGCCCGCTCCCGCGCCCGCGCTCGCGCTCACGCTCGCGCTCGCGCTCGTGCACGGGACTCCGTGGTTAGGTCAGATATCGCGTAACAAGATCTTATTCAGTGTTCGGTGCACTGAGGGTTAATGATGCTATCGCTATACAGTGCCAAAGCGATCGCATTACAGATACGATTCCGACGTATTCGCATGGGGCGACGGCGGGGTGGCGCATACAACGTCCGATATTTCTTTAACGATCCGCCGCTGATCCCACGTGGCTCGGCATCAAGGCCCTTCTTTATCTCTCTCTCTCTCTCTCTCTCTCTCTCTCTCTCTCTCTCTGCTTCTCTCTCCTCTCTCTCTCTCTCTCTCTCTCTCTCTCTCTCTCTCTCTCTCTCTCTCTCTCTCTCTCTCTCTCTCTCTCTCTCGTGCATTCCCTTTGTTCCGGGAGCTAGGAGCGTTGTCGTCGTGCTGCCGGATGTGTGGTGGACTCTCGCGTCAGAGCTGTAAATTGCGCTTAAACATCGCGTCGCGTGTCGCAAAGCCGTCTCCTACTGTTTCGGCGAACGGAGAGCTTGTCTTAAAATCGCGCAACGTGACCATTGGAATAAGCAAGTTGTTGGGTGTGTCATCGAGAGGAAAGAAGAGAAAAGAAGCAGGAGACGCCTGCGAGAGTCATTTCCGAGGCGGAAATGCGTCATCTTGCGCGCTAGATCGCAACGTGACGGACAGTAAGTGCTATGTCACGTATCGGCCGTATTTACGACCGCGAGGAGCGTCGCTTCGAGATGCGGTCAAGTGTCGTTCGTGTAGGACGACCGTTCGACGAGGGCGCTCGACAGACACTATTAAAATTCTCATTTCGCGGATGACGAATCGCGCGCGCTCCCGGTGTGCCTCTCCGCGACTTTAGCCGCGACGTCAAGGACGCGCGCGATCTCCCAGTTTCTTCGGCGTCGGCTGTGGGAACTCGGAGCTTCTCACGTCTCCGCGCGGCGCGGCGCGGCGCGACGCGGCGAGCCGCTTCTCGCGATGTTTCTCAAACGATGGGAAGTGCCTACTTACGGCTAGGCGTATTCTCACGATTTATGCCTAAATTATAGATACTCGCGGAAAAGTGCACCGTATCGGCCGGGAGCACGGGATAATATAATTGTGATTATCGTGCGATTTCCGCAAAGATGTACGACTGCATATGCGAGGATATTTCTTTTCCTTCTCTCTTTTCTTTTTTCTTTCTTACGCAAAAAGGGCACAATTTCCATGGGACATCTTTTTTTTTTCTTTTTTTTTTTCCATATCAATTAGACGCTACAGGCGAGCGTGTGACCGCGCGCCATTACCTAATAACCTAATAACTGACCGTTCTCCGCATTAAACACAATACTCTTGTTGAATGTTGAAGTACGAAAGCACGCATTTTTTGTGTAGTGTCGATCAATTATACTCTCGGTCGTAGATACTTTGTCTTTTGATATTTTGCGATTCTACAGTGATTCTCCAAATTCGACGAGATTTACGTCGGATTAACGTAGAACTAAAATTTCGACTCTATGTCTTCGACTCCCGATGGTTCCATCGGATTCGGAATGGCAGCAAGCGTGTAGAAATTTACACGGTGCTCACGTTGCGAAATATATATTCTACTCGATTCGTTCGTACGAGTCTTATCCGTGCAAACCCGACGACATTGTAGATATCGGCGTTCGGACACGGACCGCGCGCGCGCGCGCGCGCACCAAGATGGGCGGGGTTCCATGGTGTGTAAACGCCACGGACTAATTGCTATATTAATTACCTCCTCGCGGTGTATATTATTGATTGAGGATGCGCAAGTATCGACGGCCCATAAGAGTATCGAATAGGCAGGATCGATCCAACAAAACCGAGATCGCCGTGTTTGCTTAAGCGCAACCTCCTCTCGGGGTCGAGGCGGTGCGATAATTTGTACGGGAGTATCGGCATGGAAATTCAATTTCGACATGATTTTTTATTAATTCGGAACAAGGGACGTTAATTGAGAAAGCCCCGAGCTCTGAACCCCTTTGAGCGCGTGTTGCGGTTCGCGAATGATTAATTAAGGTTGCGTGTGTAGGCAATAATGGAGGTAAATGAATGATATAGCAATTACTCGGTAGAATTTATTACAACAACGCGACGACACACGGTGATTCTGCGCTTTTGCACGCGCATGAGCCGCGCGGCTTTATCGATTATACGCGATTATGCGTAACCGGGCAGGCGGAGTTATTAAGTCCGCGCGCATATAATATATGATTTCGCGCGAACAAATTGTTTCGGAGGACTTAATCGCGCGCGCGCGTGGAATTCCGTTCGATTTCACCTCAGTAATAGCCGCATGTAGCAAAGCGCGCGTGTAGCGCGCATCGCGGAACAAACGATCAAAAATGTGTACAATCGTTCTCAGCGAACGCGCGGTTTTCTCTCTCTCTCTCTCTCTCTCCTCCTCCCTCCCCTCTCCTCTCTCTCTCCTCTCTCCCTCTCCTCCCTCTCTCTCTCTCTCTCTCTCTCTGTTTTCGCGCGATGTCACTTTTCACACGGAGCAAAAGGATATACTTAATTAACGTCTGACGAGACGGACGAAACGAACGCGATGCGTTTCGCTCAAAGAAAACAGAATATCGGATTTTAAGAACCGACTTTGACTAGCTAGAATTAAGGCAAAACGAAAGATCTTATCTTCGGCGATAAATTAGAATTAAAGGAAAGAGTTGTCGGTCTCTGGAGTATCGACGTCAATTAGTTGTTACTGAGAGTGAGAGCGCGGTTTTGTTTCTCATGAGGCTCACCTCTCTCGTCGATCGGAGACACAGAGACCTACATTGCGCCCCGCGGTTGCTTCGGCGACCGAGGTGACTCGAGGGTCGCGGGGGACAAGCACTTTGGGGTGTGGGTTTTCGTGGAAAGGCTCGTAAAAAGTCTCGCGACGTCGAGACCGGCGGAGAGACCGCAGATTTATGCGTAGTAAAGGCGGACGCCTCCGACATCCTCTCTTCGACGTGTCTTCTCTACACCCCCTCTCCTCACTCTCTCACTCTGTCTCTCTCTCTCTCTCTCTCTCTCTCTCTCTCTCTCTCTCTCTCTCTCTCTCCGTCGGCCAGGCACGGGCGCGCGTATACGTGCACGCGGTACATAAGGACGAGCATTAGCGTTGCTCTCGCCGGTACTTACGGATAGTTACCGCGCGGCATCGTAAATTATTGCCCACGCCCCAAAACTTTTAGTACCGCGCCGGGCGTTGGGAGTTTCGGCCGCAGGATCCATGTGGATCCCTCGACGAGAGCTGCACCGAGAGATTGTTGCTGTCTGGTCGTCGCACCCTCCACCTTTTGTTCTTCTTCGCGGTGAGTCGCGTTCCTCGCGCGTAATGTTTCGCGCAGTCCATTGTTTTTTGGCGCAATGCGTGACTTTGAAATCACTTGACGGCCAGACTTGAGAGGAACTCACCCTCACCTTGTAAAATCGGACTTTATTCATACTCATACGGTGTAATTAGCGAATAGCGCAATTGTACAACCGGATTGTTTCCTCAATCCGGAATGACGGCGAGAAACTTGAAGTTTCCGTATTCTCTTATATTTTCCACGATGCTGATCAGTATCAGTATCGATCTTGACGGCTTCTCGTTGAAAAATCCGTAACGACCGCGATATCCGGCGATCGGACAATTCCTTCTGTGCGCTCGCGAACGCGTACACACCGTCTCGCTCTTGGAACAACCTGTAATTGTACTTAGCCTTCGAAAGACCATTCGCAATAACAGACTTGTGATTGCTATTGCCGAGTTCGAGACGCGTGACCGACCCGAGCGCGCGCGCGTTTCTTCATCTCCCCTTTCTTCAGCCCTTACACTCCTCCCTTTTCCTCGCAGTCTTCTTGAGCGTGCGCTCTCTCTCTCTCTCTCTCTCTCTCTCCTCTCTCTCCTCTCTCTCTTCCTCTCTCTCTCTCTCTCTCCCTCTCTCTCTCACACACATACATTTCGCTTTCGTTGCCTTTGTCGTCGTTATCGTCGTCGTCATGCTCGTTCCCCCGCAATTTCTCGACATCGATTCTTGCACGCTCATTGCAGTTCGTGACTCGATGACGCGACCTCTGCACACCAATCTCGCTTTGTCTTCCACGGATGCAGGATTGCGGATTTGTACAAGGTGTCTGTGAACAACTTGCGCTTTCTTTTTGAGCGAGATACGAGTAAGTAAGAAAGATTACATTCTCGACTTTTGAGAATGACTGACGATGAAAAATTAATAAAAATTGATCGACGGTACAGTTTGAAACGCGCATTTAAATGTTTTACCGTGGTTGTGATTGATTAATTTTAACGATCGAAATGAAAGAATATTATTGTCAGGCGTGTTCAGTATAGAGTTATCACATTCTCTTCGCCTGTTAATTAGAATTATTTCTCTTGTATCTTTTCTGTGTAACATCCATTGTTGCAAGTTTGACCGGATTGACAGAGACACCCTGTACATGTAAACAAGATATATCCCAATCGTGCGAGATGACTCGCCTGCGCGCCGACTGTCATTCGGAACGATTTAACGGTGTAATTTGGCTGATTTCAATGAGCGATAAATCAGCAAAACTCTCGCGCGTGCTCACGCTGTGTGTGTGTGTGTGTGTGTGTGTGTGTGACACCAGCCATCTCTTTCGAATAGTTTTTGCAGCCTCTTGTGAGGTGACTCAATCTGTGTATTTAGAATGCATCCGGCGCGTTTACTGCAAACATTTATCTTTTGATAATTATTAAAAATCAACTTCTCTTCTATTTAATACGGGTATGTTGTAAAATTTGTTGCATGAAAAAAAGTCGCAACTTCTCTTGCCAACCTAACTCTGACTGTACACGCGCTTATTCTTACGAGATATTTTCCCGAGAATTTGATCTGACCCATTTTGACCCAAAAAATGACAAATATGTATGCGATCTTTCTTCCTCCCCCCCTCCTCTCTCTCTCTCTCTCTCTCTCTCTCTCTCTCTCTCTCTCTCTCTCACTTCTTCTCTCTTCGCAATCATCGCTCTACGCGCGATTTTGTCACCGACATCGAATCTTATAAATTTCGAGCATCCGCCGTGACTCAGTCTCATGCCAAAAGTAACTCTCTTTGAAATTTATCAACGCTCGCGCGCGCGGTCGTGTAGTCCGCGCACTTGTAGTCCACGTTCGCTCTCGTTCCTCTCGCTACTTCTTCCCGCTTCTTCGCGTCAGGTCGAGTCGTCCGTTGGGCCCCCCGACATCGCGCGATTTCTACCACTGAATTCGCAACGGTGCGGGCGCGCGTTGCACTTGGCGAATCGCACCGTGCCGCGCCGCTCGGCCAGAGGAGGAAGGTTTATGGTCTCGTAAATAAGGGAACGTAAAACCAATATGTCTGTTTTTTATGCACCAAACAAAACCAAGCCCCCGCGTATAAGCGCGGCTGAGCTCTCGAGAATCGTCGGGAAAGAAAACGAGAGAGAGAGAGAGAGAGAGAGAGAGAGAGAGAGAGAGAGAGAGAGAGAGTGAAAAGGGGGAGAGGGGAGGGGAGATAGGGGAAAGAGTACGGCTCGTCTCTCTGCCAATGAGAGACCACTGCACGGAGATGCATCCGGCGCGAGGATGCATGCATCTGCATGCGTCGAGGGAGCTTCTGGGCGAGGAGCGTTATATTCTCGCGCAAACGATCGCCGATAAGCCTCGCCTAATTTATCGCCCTTTTTCCCTCGAGGTTAATGTACCGACTTGAGGTATGCACTGTGCTTTGCTCAGACGTCCGACTACCGATTCGCGCCATCGACCGTATCGGGCGGCTTCGGTTTGCCGCAGCCGGCGGCTGCGGGAAATTCCGTGGTGATAACCACGAAGAGGCCTGTAAATCGAGGTAATTCCTCGGAAATGGGTGGATACCTCCGGGTTCTTGTTTCAAACGAGAATCGCGGCTTCGGCTGTGTGCGCGCGTACGCGCACGCATGATCGTAGCACCGAACTTCAATTGGACATGCTTTTATGAGCACTCTCGCCGACATTACAATCACGATAATCATATTTGCCGGAGAGTATCCTTTGTGAGTGCCCGTGGATGCTTAAAGCTCTGTCGTTTTTGCTTTTACCGTTCGTTGTGCAAAATTTCCCGATAAACTTGCGAGCATATGCTATAAAAAACAGAGAAGGATATATCGAGACAACTGTTGTACTAATTTTTAACGATTGAATATCTGAGATCCCCAAATATAAAATATCGTTCCTTGGTACACCAGTTTTCATCTTCATTTCTTTTTCAGCGTGTATTTCTCGCGATAACGTTAGTATCGTGGTTATCGCAAATCATCGCAAATTTTACCGTGTTCCGCGTTTTCTCTCTCTCTCTCTCTCTCCCTCTCTCTCTCTCTCTCTCTCTCTCTCTCTCTCTCTCTCTCTCTCTCAAATAGGCATCTACGCGAAGAATCTCGCGTTGCGCGTGATAAGCCTTAGTTAGATCGTTGGGTTGAACGAGCCGTAGACTCTCCGAGATCTGCGATCTATGATCGCTAGTCGCATCTCCGGGGGCGTCGCCAGCTGCGTACGCGATTACCGCAATATCCACAAACTCCCCTGATCACGTCGTACGAAAAGCACCACCTGGCGACTCTGCTCCTAGGTGGTCTTCCATCATCACCTACGTGTCTCCTTCGCCAGCATCGTGAGCGTAGCTCCACAGACTGTGCGTGTTCTCGCGCGGATTTTTCGCGCCTCCGGCCGCCACGAGGCACCGGCCTCCCCCTCCCCCCCTCTCTCTCTCTCTCTCTCTCTCTCTCTCTGTGTGTGTCTGTCTGTCTCTGTCTCCTTCGTGATATAAATCGATGCAGTAACGAGATCGATCTTCGTTATCACAGAGCGGTCGCAGGAAGAAAAGGGAAGAGCCGGGTATATACCGTTCTTTCTGGCTGCCTTTGTTTTGCACGCTCATCAGATACTAGACGTCGCGTTATCGCTGGTCAATATCGGGCCCACGGCGAGGATGTAAGTATACGGGGCGCGTTCCCCGGTGCGTGCGCGCGCGCGCGCGCGCACGCGCGCGCTGTGTGCCTCAGATAACTTATCTCCCGGTGCACCGAGGCACCTCTGTGTCCACCGCGGATCTCCCGTCCGAAAGCCGTAATAAATAACTCGGACCGATCGCTTTTTGCCGATCGTCCGGGTTCCACCCCGCAGCGAAAGCGTACGTGCGTGCGTGCGTGCGTGCGTGCGTGCGTGCGTGAATGCCTGCGAGATGTGCGACATGTGCGTCCGAGTGTTCGCACATATTCTCATGCACGAGCGTCTTACGCGCGCGCGAGGAGACCGCGCGTTTCTACCGTACGTATCGGCCTGACCCGACATCGGCATAACGATAAGTACCGGCGCGATAAGTTATACGACTCGTGCTCTTTTTCACTTAATCATACGCCGCGATAAACGAAAGCGTGCGACGCTATCTCTGAGATATGCAGATTGCACGCGCATTTTTTGCCGATGCCTCTCGCTGGCGTCGCTCGCGGAACGTGGAATTTGCCGCTTGCGTAACGCACGCGAGAGTGCGCACGAGAATGTGTCGCGCTGCTCACCTTCACGTGCCGCGCGTGCACGCGACTCAAACCCCGCTGCGAGCGTGCGAGCGTGCGAGCGTGATACTCCCCTGCGCGGCCGCTGCGCGTGAAAAATAATCGTTCCGCGAGGCGAGAGAGAGAGAGAGAGAGAGAGAGAGAGAGAGAGAGAGAGAGAGAGTTCACGAGCGCGCTCCTCATCTCCCCGAGAGACACGTGTCACCGGAGACGCGGCGCGAGAGACTCGTATATCGTATGCCGCATCATATGCCGAGCCCACATAATCGTCGGCTTCAAATTATGATGGCGTTTCTCTCGGCCGCATGGCCGAGGATCGACGATCACGAGGGCGAACGACAATGTTTGATGACCCCGGGCTGTTCGTGGAAACGGTGTAGCCGCGCGAGTCTATAGATTTGCATTATTTTCGAGCAAATTACACGCCTAGCTTTCTGCCTGTGTAATTACACTGCTAACTGTGACTGCAGACGCACGCGCGCACGCGCGCACGCACGTCTGCGACCGTATCTGCGACCGTAAATTAAATCGTTAATTTAGAGAGAGAATTGCTCGATGCTACGATGATGAATGCGGTATACGGCTCACGTTGATGCGGTACGTATCGCGGTGTCTCTGTCGTGTCGTTGGCCTGACGCGAAGAAGCGAGAGCTTTTGGTTGATTTTTATGATTATTACGGAAATTACTGGTCATCCGGTTCGTTCCGATGTTATCCTGCGAATTTCTCCATCTACTCGCGAGCGCGCGCGCGCGAGAGAGGGAGAGAGAGAGAGAGAGAGAGAGAGAGAGAGAGAGAGAGAGAGAGAGAAAGAGGAGGACTGGATGGCGGGGAGGAGGGGGGGTGAAAGAGGGGAAAGAGAGTTGGAGGTCGAAGAGAAGCAAGCGTTTCGGCTTGCTCTTGTTTCGCCGACGTTTCCTCGTATGTAGCTACATTGCTCCTCGTCCGGCTGCATGGACTCCGGCTCGCGATGATTTCGCATTATTTATACTCGGCGATCTTAGCAGAAGCAACAAAGAGGAGGGGAGAAACTTCTCCCGAAGGGAAGCGAGATTGCGCTACACGGGCCGCGCGATGCGCGCAGAGAAACTCGCGGGTCTCCGCTAACACATCCCTGGCGCACGCTACGCGCGAGATAATATTAATCTCCGGCCTCGTGTCGTGCCGAGGCCTTCGTCCTGCAACACGACAGCGTCCTACAACGTACCGCGCGGGACGCGCGGCCGGCGGCCGGCGGCAGGCAAAGGGAATCGGAGGGGGAGGGAGTCCTGCCGGCAGCGGAAAATAGTGCTCGGTTTTAAGGTCGCGAGGTCAGGTATACGCGCGGCATGAAGCATCGCGTGGCTCCGTGGGATCGCGCTCGCGCGCGCGCTCCTCCGCGAGTGCCTTTTGCGCTGGCCGTGCACACACGCACGCACGCACGCACGCACGCACGCACGCACGCACGCCTTTTTCGCGCCCGTTGATTCGAGCCAGCAGTCAGCCAGCCAGCCAGCCAGCCTGATAATCCTCACCTGAAGCTCGAAATTCTTCGGGATAAGAGAGGGCTCTCGAGTCTCTCGATTCGCGCGAGGGATTCGCCCGTCGCGAGATTGCATAATTTTACGTTTATTATTTATGAATTTGTGTCTCGAGATTAACGAAAAAATTGTAACTGCGTCTCTGTGTCTCTGTGACCGAAAGGATGAGAAATTTGCCGTGTCGGTGAAAGCCGCTTTTGCGTAATTCCCTCGGCGATACTGCCTACGGCTTATAAAGTGCTGTCGAGACTTTGGACCTGTCGAGGTATGCTCTCCGGAAACTCTCGTGTAAACCTTACAAAGCACTCTGCAAGATAAACTCAACGAGCGCTGATAAGAAGCTGCGCGAAACGCAACACGTGCAACGACGTGCGAGCGACCGCTTCGCGGAGCGCGCCCCGCGCGATTCCGTCATTCTAATTTTCATTTCGCTCGTGTTTACTCGGGCTCGCGAGCGCGCGCGCGCGCGTATATACGTACATATTTGACGAGTCTCAGATCGTGCAAAAGTGTTTGCTGTTTACGACTTTAATTGCACAGCCTGACAGTTGTAGTCTCTCTCTCTCTCTCTCTCTTTCTCTCTCTCTCTCTCCCTCCCCCCTCTCTCTCCCTCCCCCTCTCTCTCCCTCCCCCTCTCTCTCTCTCTCCCGAAATTCGAAATAGCTGCTCTGTGTTGCTCCGCGACGCTCACGCGTACGTTCTTGAGACAGTAACGTATATATATATATATGCTGCGTATTACACGGAGAAGATGCCTCGCCCGACTGATAAAAAGTGCCGTTTACGCTTCCCGCGGCCGCCTTTTATGCGTGAGGGCCGGCTTTACGCCGCAGAATATGACGCGTACTTTCTTCCGATCGTGGGGCCGATTTTCGATCCAGTCATTATGATGACGCGCGGTAATTCAGCGGGATCGTGAAAAGTGATACGCGCATCGATGCGAACGTACCGAAATTACATACTTTAATACGCGGCTCTCGTCATGCGTTCCCGAAAAAAACGTGTCTTTCTGATCACGAAATACGCAATGCAAAAATGTGAGAAAAATTTCTTTCGAACGTCTTGGGCTCATCTTGCGGGCAACAGGTAGCGTAGCCATCGTGATATCCGAGTAATTTTTCTGTTTCTTTGTTCCATTTGCGTATTTAGCGGATTTTTGGCAATTGACACGTTACATAGACTCTTACCCAGTTTTTTAATCTTCGATTAATTGATTCGAGGACGCGGTGAATGGGATGAATTGTGCATCGTGCAACGTGCAAAAATATCTCCACATTTCGTATGCGTCGTTTATGCGACGGTTAATCACCTATTTTGAGAGACAGGACGTGGAGTATGCGTGCGGTGATTCACAGGAGATTCACGGCTGTCTGTTCGGACG
Organism: Harpegnathos saltator; assembly: GCF_003227715.2. Classification (NCBI taxonomy): domain Eukaryota; kingdom Metazoa; phylum Arthropoda; class Insecta; order Hymenoptera; family Formicidae; genus Harpegnathos; species Harpegnathos saltator. The sequence goes on along the minus strand of NW_020230604.1, from coordinate 48,624 downwards.
CGCAATCTATCCTCTCCTCGTCGGCGTCGGCGCGTTGCCGGTCGCGACAAATATCGCCGCGGCCGCGTATATATCATTTCCTTTCTCTCGCTCTCTCTCTCTCTCTCTCTCTCTCTCTCTCTCTCTCTCTCTCTCTCTCTCTCTCTCTCTCTCTCTCTCTCTCTCTTTCGCTCTTCTTACCCCTTCTGGGAAGGAGAGGGAGGAGGGAAAAAATGGCATGTCGGATCGGCGGAGAGCAGAACCGCGATGCGGCGAGAAAGATCGAGCCGCGTGAACAATAACGGAAGAGCGTAAAAAGAAAGCTGTGTGCACGAGCGACAAGCGGCACGGCGCGGCCGCGGCGGCAGCTGGCGCGCGTTTAGCGCGTTCGCCGATGCGCGAAACGCGTCTGGTGTGGCATCCTTGCGAGTACGTTAGGAGTACCCCCTCATTATCGGCCCGAACACGGGCACAATAATGCCCCCTGCCCCCTCCCCCCCTTATCGGTCGCGGCATTATTCCGCTGTCGAGTGCCTCAAAATCCTCCGGCGTCTCGCGTCTCGCGTCGCTCTCTCGTCGTTTTTACACGAAATCGCCCGTTGTCATGAGGGAACGAGTTTTTGCGTACACGGTATATGAGAATCACTGTCTATCTATCGGGCGAGGAAAGGGGCAAGTCCGAGAGGAAAGGGGAGAAAAAAAAGAAAAAGAGACTAATCATATCCGCGTAGAAGTTAACTGAAGTTAACGTACGAAGAGAGACGCGCGTATATGTGATCCGCTTTGGCGGCGGTGCTTGTCGGCCAGATATCCAAGGCGAAAATTAATTAAAAAGTAATTACAGATCATGCGCGATACGCTGTTAAATTAGTTTTCAATTTGCGCGCACAACCGCAAGATTGATATTGACGCAAGTACGAATTACTCTCGCGCGGCTTTGAAGTCAGGTTTTCCGATCGATAACGCGAAATCGCGCGCTCTCACCTTGGTGGTCTTTTCAACCCGCGAAACCTTACTACCTACGGTATATACCTCAAAGCTCCATATACCTTTCGCGCGAGGGTGCCTTAACGACTTCTCTGCGTCTATCGACGCCGCGCGCGCGCGGTCGATCCTTAATTTACTTTCGAGGCTGGTTCCTGGAAGCTTTCGCTGCATAATTAATAAACGGAGCGCCGACTACGATTGCTAATTGCGGATTAATTAATCGAGTGGCCGAAATTTAATAAGCCCGGCGGCCGTAATTGATACGTGCCGACGTTCACGCTCCCCGGGTAATTACTAATTATACAGCTGATTAGTGGCCATCCTGGCTCACCGTATCGAGCGTGTTATTACTCGGCAGGGATTATATTTTTGCGTGACTATATAAGATTTATCCTCTTGTGAATTAATAATTCACGGATGGTCGGTCCCTGCGAATCAAGAGCGGTCCAATCTCTAAATATACTCGTTGTTCGTTGTACACTCAATTTATAAGAATATCGTAATGTGTTTCATACAATACAATACAATACGGCACAAAAGTCACCCGTATGTTTCGTAACAAACGTCAAAGAAACGTGAGAAACGTCGGAATCGGAATCGATGACCGAATGGAGCAAAAGTGCGCGAGTAGAGACCCGAAGAATACACGATCTCGCTTCCGTTTTCCGTTTTCGCGAGAGACATTTTGTGGACGCGACCACAAAATTCACGAAAAATTCGCGAAAAATTCGTTGCAGCGGTATCGTTATCCATCGATGGCAGGCAGATCGAGCGTGTCGCTCGATTGCGGAACATTCGAAGCCGTGCATTGTCTCCCGGCGAGCGCGCTCGTCCACTCCGGCAGGAGTTTCGGAGGAGTCCTTTGTGCGACCAAAGTGACCGGTCGCGAGCATTTTTTTGCGCGACTTTAATATCAGTACTCTGCGCTACCGGAGGTAGAATGCTGCTTCGAGATCGAGATCGAGATCGAGATCGAGAGAGGGCGACGGAGAAGGAGACGGAGAAGTAGTGGTAGTCGTGTACGGTACGAAGGGAGATAATTTTAGCGAGTCACCCGCGTGATGATACTCCTTCGCGTTTCTCACGTCGCCGGCTCCGCCGGCACGATGATAGCCACCACCACGTGGTGCTGTTAAAGCTATTAAAGCTTCGCGAAGTAAGATCGAGGGAGAAAGAGAAAGAGAAGTTCTCAACGTAGGACATTGCCGTTGCGGCCGCGGCGGCAATACACGTCGCGGCTAACCGTCCGCGCGAGTAAATTACCCGCCGTGGGCGCGACGCCACCATAAAGCACCGCGCAAATTAAGTAGCCACGAAAGGAGGAATATCGTTGTTAGCGGCACACAGAGAAAGAAAGCCGCGAAGACCGTCGCTTCGTTCGTGTCGCTGCGGGAGAAACGTAGCGGGGAAAAGTGTACCGGCTCGATGATAGCCGCTGCAGAGCGCCGGTTGTGAGTTTAGTCTTAAACGTCGATCTGAAGCTAATCGTACGTGGCTAATTTATTTTCTTACTAATTTATTTTCTTTTTTCATTTAATTTTAACACAAAAGAGCGCGTACATAAAGACTCGACTCGACTCGACTATATAAAGGCTCGAGATTCGTAATAAAAGAAAAAGTCAGACTCTCGAGCAGAAATGTTTGGTCAGCGATGAGAACCTCATAATTCTACGTTCTTCACTGCTCGCGCGAATACATTTTCCTCACTCAGTGTGTGTGTGTGTGTGTGTGTGTGTGTGTGATGACACTTCTCGCATATTTCGCGAAGGTTGATCAATTTACAAGTCTCTCGGACGATACGTGCGAATTATGCCGACATAACGCGTCGGCCGCTCGCTCCCAACTTCCAACTGACTCACGGTAACAGCGTAAGAGACGGAAAATCTCGCATCACTTCGATGCTCGATTAACGTGTTTTGCGTTTACGATCGTTTAATCGATCGTTTGCAAAACGCATAAAACATTGCGCGCATGAAATTTCCGAGAAAAGAGGAACGGTGTCGCTAGCGCTAGTTTGGTGTCGCTGAGAGGCAAAAGACGGCGTCGAAAGGAAGATGAAGAGAGAGAGAGAGAGAGAGAGAGAGAGAGAGAGAGAGAGAGAGAGAGAGAGAGAAACAGACAGAGACAGAGACAGAGACAGAGGCAGAGAATAACTCTCGTGACAATTATTATCGCCCGTCGGCATGGCGACTACACTAGTACCTCTATCACATATATATATATATATAATATAATTAACGACGTTTAACTTTTATATCGTTTAATTATTATTTCGCAGTTAAATTTTACTCGTCATTACACGTGCACGCCCTTGGTGAAACACGACTACCGTCCGTAAGCATTAGGTGTGTGCCCAATGTCGTAAAAGACCGAAGGGGCGCCCTGTTAAGTTTGCGAGTAATGAATATCCTAAAGTTCATCGGTGTGATATCGATGATCCGCTCAGTCCCTCGGTTCCCTTTTTAGCGCCGGCCAGTATTAACGGTGCTGTGAAAAAACAGGTAACTCACGTGTAACGAATGTGAAGTAACGCTGACGAAGCACGACTGCTTGGATGCGCGTGCGATCAAGCAAACGGGCGACCGCAAAAGTCTCGCCAATGTGTAACGATTTCCATACTTGGCGGAAAATCGAATCACTCGCATGTAGAAACTTTTT
>NW_020230604.1:0-40000 GCF_003227715.2 Harpegnathos saltator | reverse complement strand
ATTCAGCTCTTGATACCAGCGGCTTTCGCAGCTCTCGATCGCTTTTCGGTGTCTTGCGCGCGAGTAGCATCGTAGAAACGCCGTACCTTCCCGGTAAAAGACCAATCATTGCAGGCATTATTATAGGCATTATTATTCGCATATACGGAATGTGTTTCCTTGATAACCAAACAGCGAATTTCTTGAGGTAGGTAATCGATCTTCCGTTGCACAAACGTCTGCCGCATTTCTGTCCTGTTGTTTCTCGTCCTCTCTTTCTTTCTTTCTTTCTTTCTTTCTTTCTTTGCGGAATCCGTCGAGACCGCACGTACCGCGCTGCCATCACCACGTGACTTCACACTTTATTGTTCATCGGGGGTCCTCCGTCGGAGAGTCGGTGGAATTCCATGACGATTCCGCGATTGTGATTTTTTTTTTACTTCTGTTTCCTCGTCGTAAAGGCGTAAAGGCGACGCATTTTCTTCTCATGCTTATTCGCGTGACTATCGCCGCTGCGTAACATCCGCGCGATTCCTTGTTGAGCTGACTATTCCCCACAAGGCCCAACTTCCGCGGATGGTCTCGCTCGGTTTTAGGATATGCAATTTCACCGCTCGTCCGCCGCCGTCGACACTACGCAAGAGATTCTTTTTCCTCGTTACATTAAAAATCGTCGTCGTCGTCTCTCGCCGCAAGTTTCTCGCCGCTACGTCATGAGCCACTTATATGCGAAAAATCACGCGAAAAATCAGCGCGCTCCGACCTTCCACAATTCGATGCCCGATAAATTCGGCGTACAGAGAGAAAAAAGACAAGTGTGGAAAGGAAAAGGAAGGAAAAAGGAAAGAGGAGAGAAAAACAAGAAAGAAAAGAGAAGTTAGCAATATTTCCGCTCGAGAATCCCTTCCTCGAAATTGTCGTTTGTCTCGTCCAGGTTGATATTACATTTCATTGATAAAAAAGACGGCCGAGACCGTAACAGTGGATGCTTTGAGAGCGGAGCGTCGCGCGGACGAGGTTCCTCGTACTCTTATTTACGTTCTGATATTGTTCGTGCCGCGCAGGCTATCCGCCGGAAGTATCGTAACGACACGTCTCCCATTCACATACGCGTCTAGTGTTTCATGAGAACTGTGACGCCGCGGAAAAGGGTCATGTGAACGTGTCACGGGCATCCACCGTGTGTACAGCCCGCCCGTTATGAATCCCGAGCTCGTGGGACGTTGACCGAGTGGAATATATTACCGCGCGCGCGCGCGCGATCGAATTCGTAATTTCACTTTCGACGTAGTGGTGCGTCGAGTTACGAAAACAGAGGCGGGATCGGATGGAATTTGATTTTCGACGGAACCGCAGCTTACATTTGCAGCTCGGATCAGCGTTAAGCGCATTTACCTCGCTCGATTAATGCGCGAAACACGTTTCGTGCGTCGATGTTTTCGCATTGCTACGGTGAAGACCCAAGTCCTCGGGTAAAATCTCAGGGTTTCATCTCAGTCTCTGCTGCTGCACCACCAAAATCGTAGAACACCCACCAATATAAATCGTAGAACACGGCCGACGAAGTGCGCTATCTTTCTGCACGGCGAAACTTTCGACGCTTCGATCGAGCGTTCCTCGAGCGCGCTGGAATTCCGTTCTACATTCTTGATACGCGGCGCGCAGTGCAAACAAGTCGCGAAACAAAAAACGCCGCGCACTCTTCAGCACTCTCGTCCTGACAACGGCAACAGAAAAATCGAAACGGCTCGCGCGCGCGCGCGATTTATCGTAGCGCGTACAATTGGACTTGAGCGAGCTATTGACATTGGCTATTGCCCGCGACGATCGATCGATCGATCGATCGATCGATCAATCGGTCGGAGAGAGAGAGAGAGAGAGGGGGGGGGAGAACGCTGTTTTGCCATCATTCCGCATCGCACGGCCGTGTCGCACAGCATCGCTCGCAGCATCCATATTTCGCTTCTCACGCGTGAATTTCCCGCGCGTCATTAAGGCTGTCTTTCTCTCATTTTCCCACACGTTATTCCCCACACCGGCGCGAGCGATGGCTTTTTCTTACTTCCCCTCACCACCCTCCTCACCCCTCCCATAGTCATGAGGGAATTACTCGTGAAATATCCGCGCGTCTCTCTCACAAACGTCTCGTAATCGCACATAAATTCTCCCTCTCTCGCACCTATCATCCTCTCTGCCGCGCACCCAATACTTCTCGCTCCATGTACAGTTAATTAGGCGACGCGAGACAAACTTGTATCTTGATTTAAAGGATTTAAAGGAATGTCTGAAAACTTTACCGACGAAATACTGGACTTTTCGATTCGGCAAAGTGGTATATTATTGTCATTTTGGCGGTTTGTCATTTACTTTGGCATTCCTTGGAGGACATGAGGTTGACAAAGTTTTGGGAATGCCGGCGGTGTCAGGTCGGGCATAATGATGATGGTCGCGTAAAGAAGACGAGACGTCTCTCCATGAGAGAATGCGACGCACGCCGCGATCCCCATCTTCTTGGTGGCCGTGTCCCAGGCCGTGCACCAGGTCCCGCCTTTAAGTGCCGTTCACATCAGCGCGACTCTCATGCGCGACTTTATCAGTCGGAGCAAGGAGACTCGAGAGAGAGAGAGAGAGAGAGAGAGAGAGAGAATCAGGGAAATATTACTTTTGTGTTTGTCGTTTCTCTGTGCCAACAAGAAAAACAATAAGAGAGACACGTTTGCACGTGACTTATTCAGTCTGCTGCGCGTTGCGCTTATCTCGTGTTTTTCTCGGGTATCTGCATTATCGTGTGCATCCGCGTGCACTCGATGATACGCGGGCGCGCTTCTCCCTTACGAGCGCATATCCCAAAGGTTGAAATTATCGCACGTGCTGCACGTTTCTCAGTAGTACAGCAACTCACAAAGGCACTTAACGTGTGTTATTTATCTGAAAAAATAATCTCATTTCTACGACAGCCGCATACGCTACGTTCGATTTTCGATGCTCTGCGTGCTCTGCGTGCTCTGCGTGCCAGTGCAGCGATAGCGCGTGTAACGCGCGATCCACGAGACTACAGTCGCGAGCCGCCTCGAGTCGCGAGATAGCCTTGTATCTTTTTTTTTTTCGCTGATATAACGACGATTAAAACGGGCGCGCGCCTTCGTTACCTCGGTTGCTGCCGTGTGCTGCCAATTAAGCATGGCTGCGAAGCGCAGCCGTGAAGGGGGGACGGGCAACGGGCATTCAGAGCGTCCTCCGCCGCTCTGCGAGCGCGCGCGCGCGCGCGCGCGCTCCGTCGTCGAAGAGATTGCCACGCGATCTCCCACGGTTGCAGGAAGACAGAGAGAGAGAGAGAGAGAGAGAGAGAGAGAGAGAGAGAGACTACGGTGTCGTGAAACCGGAAGTCTGGAAAACCGGCGCAAGCCGGTAACGCGCGCGGCATTCTCTCGCGCAATAACCGCGAGAGCTCGAATCGCGCGCGGCAGAATCGGCGCGGCGGCGGCGGCGGCGAATGAACGAGGGAACGAACACGATGCAATTCGCGCTTACGTGGCTAACGTTTTCAGATGTATGTCGTTATTATGTTAACTGTACGGATAAGAATAAAGATTGAGCAAATTAACGTGACAATGAATGACGCGAAGCGAATGCAGGAGAGTCAAGAGTCCTTATAAACCAGAGATTCCGTCTTCTTCGATCAAACCTCGCATTTGACTCGTTTGTTGTGTTCATTCGTTTATTATCACACGTTGATTCAATCAATTTTTTCAGGCAACTTGTCGACTCGAATACGCGACAACTTAAAATTCGGATCGGACGGGGGGCGAGACAGCGTTGATGAATCCTCTCTCGTAACGTTTGTCTTTCATATCCGTCAAGTTTATTTTTACTTTTACCCCGGAGCAGGAAAGGAGAAAGACGGAAAGAAGAGTGGCGGGGGGAGGGGGCGAAAGGAGGGGCCGTGCGGGGTGCGCGCGAGAGAGAAAGAGGGAGAGTGCCTTTCCGTCGCTGTCCACACACGGCGATGTAATCCAGAAATCAGATTAAATGTCGGATATCCTGCACGGGGGACGTCTCCCTTCCTTTCGCAGTTTGTGAACGGCAGGAAGCTCCAGTCATTACCTCGCTCGGCAGACCCCTCGCGCGCATCCTCCGCGACACACTCCGATACACACACTCAAAGGCCCCGGCCCCGGCCACGCCACGCCGCCGGTGTGCATTGACGTTCACGAATTCAATTGAAGTTGGCCTGGACGGCCGACACAACCGGGCAAACAGCCCGACGCATATTCCATCGGACGGAGATAGAATACTCGCGATGTCTGAAATCATCTCGCGCGAATGTGGACGCGCGAGTACAATGAACAGAATCGCCAGAATCTCTTTCGTCGCGATTACACATTAAAATATTGTTGTATTCCTTCTCATTGGAGCATGAAGAGCATTCGTTTGAGTAAAAAAGTTTGAAGATACATTTACTTGTGTGTGAGTAGCGAGAGCCACGTAATGGCCACATGTTGTTTCGTTTTCAAACTGCTATTCGCTCATTTTTGCGAATCGAGCGGGTGAACAAGAATAAGAACAAGAAAAGCAAATGTACAATCTCGATTCAACGATTAAATCTCGTTCAACCGTGGCGAGAACACGACGTGGCAACGACGTCGGCCGAATGTCGGCGGGGAGAATGGACTCATCTCAGGCTTTCACAGCCTCGAGGCTCTCCCTCCGCGAGAGCAAGCGTCGCGGCTACTTTTAGCCATTGAGCGATGCACGAATTTCCGCCTTTTCCCCGCATCATCAGTCAACCCGTGGCACGTCACGGCGCGCCTAGCCTCACGCGTCGATTAGTCATTCGCCTAATTCCCGAAGCCAGAGTATCCATTTGGAGCGTCTGCGTCGGCTGGCAAAAAATCCGGGAAACAATTACGCACTATTAATTACGCACTATACACCGAGCCGAGCGAGCGAGCTCGGCTCGGGGTTGCCACGCGATCGCGCGCTTATTTTTCATTCTCAGCGCCGGGGTACGCTGTACCGTGACGGTGATAACGAGCCGCCGCCGTACCCTCCCTCACGCACGACACTCTTAATAACAGTCATTCTTCTAATATCGTTTACTGAACGATGAGCCTCTGTTTTGCGGGTTTGCCGAATAATGTCTGAAAGTGGCTGAAACCAGGTGGACGTTCGCCTAACCTAGGACGACGATTGATCAAGTCGAGAATGGAATCAAAATTCCGACTCGGATAAGACAAGCCGGCGATCGGCTCTACGACGCATGTTCCGTTTCTCGAGCGCGGGTTCTCGTTTAATTTTAATTTTATACACCCAATTTCGTTCGCTCCCGATGATCACGAAGCGTGACACGTGTATATATATATATATATATATATATCGCAAATAAATAATTGACTCATACTCTCGCGAGTAAGCATCTCGACATATCTATCGAGTCAATATTATCATTAGTGTACACTGTACAGACGATGTTTATAGCCCTCCCTCTCTCCCTCTTTCCGCGCTCGTTGACAACCGAAATTCTCGCCCGGTATCTCTTCATCTTTGGTATAGATTTTATTTTCCTGCTCGGTTCTCCACTCCATTTATCAAAGAATCAGCTTAAGCACGGCGACGCAACGTCGGCCGCACGACACTCGACTTAAATTTTTCAAGCTTTGTGGACCCCGCACACACACACACACACACACACACACACACAAAACCGTCCATGTTTTTCCTCCCGCCGCTTTTCGGCCGACTTCCCGTATTTCTGGAGCCGCGTAATTATTCCGAGAGTCGTCCGCTCTCTCGGAGGCCAGCTCGCCTTCATTTGTCAGGATGAAGGTCCTGGCTTCCTGGCTCCTGCGTGACGACTGACGCCGTGACGGTGAGAACATCCGTCGTTTCCTCGTCTACCTTTGTCGAAGATGTCGATTTCCTCCCGACTTGAAGTCGGGAGGAAAAATTTACACACACGCTGGCCAAATTCTCGCTGTTACATCGGTCGTTCGTGTTTGCCACTTATCAAATAATTAAAACGTTGACGTCGTATCGTCGCGCGAATAATGCAGTACCGAAGAAGCGTATTTTTGCAACATGCTTGACTTTATTGTTTTTTTCCAACAGAAGGCGAGACCCAAACCACACGTCGTCACGGATGTTGCTCGTTTTTCCTGTTGCTTCCGAAATAGCTCTCTCTCTCTCTCTCTCTCTCTCTCTCTCTCCCTCTCTCTCTCTCTCTCTCTCTCTCTCTCTCTCTCTCTCTCTCTCTCCCCCTCTCTCTCTTTCTCTCTATCCGTTCGGTTTCCGCTCGGAAGAGACTCTCTCAGTCCGAGAGTCTCATCTCGCTTGAAAATTTGCGGTCACTTGGTAGAGAACGATAATTAGCGAGTATAATTCAGAAGCTGGTTATGAATAATCTCTTAGAGACTCACGAGAGTCTCGTCGCGTGTGGTGGGACCACCGTGCGCGATAATTTCGTAGCTTCGGCTTCGGCTTCGTGTATGGTCCTCGAGGACAGCGGCCGCCGCCTCTCTGCGCCTCGCGCAAACGACCCGCGGTCGTTAGACGATATATTTTGTCGGCCAAAATTCGCCGGCAAAAAATCAATATTCCGCGGGCCACAGCGAATTGAGATGCAAGATAGTTGACGGCGATTAGGCCCAACAGGTGTGGGCCGATTCGTGAGTGTAGCTAATCTGTAATTGTGCGAAATTGTGTGACGCCCCGAGCATCGAGCACCGTCACGTCCGCGGATCCCATCCGCGAAGACGGAGCCGCGTTTGAAAGTGCGCTGGACGACACCGGCCACCTGCAACCACTCTTTTCTCGCGCCGCCCCTCTTCGTTGCTTTTTCCCTTTTCTTTTCTTCTGCGTTTTTCTTTGCGTTTTTCACGCTACGCGGCATTACTTTAGCTTCCTGCTTCGCAAGCGCACCTAGAAAGACCAGAAACGCGCACGTGTGTTCGTCTAGCATGCGAAATTGATTTGATTCTTTCTTCCAACAGAAAAGTCTGTACTTTGCTTATATTGTTGTCTAAAATAAGTTCGCAGTACAATCGACAAGAGGAAGTTTCGCGGAAAAGAGTAAGTAGAGATGGAAAGTTAAATTAATTAATCTTCTTAAAAGAAGCAAAACACAAGGAAGTTGTGGAAGTTGTGTGAAAGGTACGATAGACCTTTTCAATGTAATGCAGCTTCCTTCGGAAACAATAATCTTTCAGCGATCGTTCTACCTTGCATATTTTGTATACAGCGTGAAAAATGTTGCCGTTCTCTTCTTACATTAGGTATACGCAATATAAAGATAACATTCAAGCGCGCGCGCGCGCGTGCGCATTGATAGTTGCTTATAGTTCCTTCCGGCAGCAGCTCGTGTGGTCCTCCATTCGGGCACCTGTCCAGCGGGACAAATTACCAGTGAGAGAATATTGCCCGGACGATAACGCCGGTTAAAAGGAAATTAGGGTCGATGTAATTCCGTGCAAGAGGCCGAAGGCAGAGCAATGTGTGCTATGTGGGGCGCAATATGATGGCGCGCGCGCGCGCGGCCTTCTGGCCCTAAGGATATAACCTACTGTCATCGGGCAACCCGTAATGGGCCACCCGTGGGGCTCCCATTCGCTTCCTTCGATTACGATGCGATCGCTTCGGCGAAATTAAGAAATTTTTGCCGAGCTCCTCGTGTAAAATCACTCGCGCGCCGCCGTCATAAATCCGATAATATTCCAGCTGTAACATCGCCGTCACGATATTAGACTGATTGAGACATTACAGCGCGTTAATATCCGCTATCGTATCGTCTGCACGGCTCTTTTCTTCCGTTTCTCCCGCGCTTGTGTGTGTGTGTGTGTATACGGTATAAACAATTCCTAAATTATTCCGGACTACCATCTGGATTAACTAACCTTGTTGGTTAATGATCGACCACTCTCTTTTGGAATATAAATCAAATTAAACGAGGGGGGGGGGAATCAAATATGCGGGGGTGTGTGTTAACGACCGTTATTCGGCAAGCAACAGCTAGCCGAGTAACAAGGATGCGTTAACGAGCGACCGTTCCCGGAATTAGGCCGGAATTAAGTAATAGAAATAAAGAGGATACGTTCTCTCTTTCCACTTTTCTCCTTCTTTTTGCTTTTTGCTTTTTGCTTTTTGCGCTCTTCAACGAACACGAGAGACGTGCAATGTGCAATGCTGCGCGCGTTTCCACGAGCGCGTATAGCAACTCCGAATCGCAAGTGATACTGTATGTATCGCGCGAGTTGTAAGACGACGTCGCCGCCGCCGCCGCCGCCGTATCACACACTGCACTCTCATTGACGATACCGCGGCGTTATTCGCAAACTACACTTTTTACGACGCCGATTAGCTTATCTTGGTCGCGGTCGGTCGGCCGACCGCTCGGTCGCGTAATGGCGCAAACGTCTGGCGCGCGCGACAAGAGCAAACGCGGTGGCTTTATCGGAAGACGGCGTTACATAGGCAGGACAATTGCGCGCCAGTTGCAAAAGGTGTCGTAAAGCGGGCCAATTACATGTGTGGACGATGATTCCGCATCCGCGGCTTATCTTAATCGCCTCGCCCGCCACACTCCTTGAAACGTTCTTATCTGGCGGCGAACGAACGCGATCTCGTCGCGATCGCGTTCGTTCATTTTATGCGAAGTCTCGGGACATTTTAAAATTTTCAAGTTTGATGCCTGGTGGAGTGACGAATGCTCATGCGTGATAGATTTGCGGACATGGATGCTTGTGAAATTTTACAGCGCGGAACGCTGTATATATTTTCCGTCGTACGTGCACGTGCGTGTACGTGCGGCGTTTCACGGTTAATATTGTCAATCGTGTTACTCACGTGTTCGTCGTCGTTGTTTCGACAAGCAGAGTTGATCTCGCAATCGTTACGCATGCGGCTCATTGAATGAGTCGTTTAAATCACGAGATTGCTATTTCGCGACGACTCCGTGTGACTCTCGATGGATTTGGATTGATACGCGGCAAGAACGGAGCGAGCGCGGGCGTCGAGTGTCCACTCGATCGACTCGAGAACGTCAGCGCAGGGTCGTCATACGGGTTTTCTAATGCATCTGCTTCTGAGTAAACTTCGTAAACGAAAAAAGACATATCCTCCCCCTCCCCCCCCCTCCTCCATCTCTTCCGTGGCCGTCTTCCTCATCGCACGAGCGCGTTTGTGCCCACACCTAGCTAGTTTGGTCTTCCTCCACTATGACTCGTTAAATCGCTTCTCGCGTCGTATATATACGACGTCACGTAGAGCAAATACACACGCGGGAAGGGACTGATCAAACAAAGCGTACACCTGTTAAAATGAGACCAGCCGTTGCTCATAAACTATCGAACGCAACTCCCTCAACGGAGTGTCGTGTCAGGTTGCAGTGAGACATTCATTGCTATCCGCTTCTCTCCGATGCGTTTTTCGCTTTTCGATTATCCGTTACGCAACATTTTATCGTCGATTGTCCATCAAGTGTACAAAACATACAAGGCTCACGATGAATCGGCCAAAAGTGTGTTGTCCAAATTCGATGAGATAATTTTATAGTGTTTTACCGAGTATGGAAACAATGTGGCATTTTGTATCAACAAGACATTTCGTTACATGTTGCTGTGTGCTAAGAGAGGGGCAGGGAGAGGCAGAGAGAGAGAGAGAGAGAGAGAGTGAGGGGAGGAGGAAGAGTCGCGATTTTTAAATTTATTTCAATCGGCAGATAAAAAAACTTCCAACAGTCATTTGCTATAATTCACCGACGGCACGGTGCAACAAAGTGCGCATGTTCCGGCAAACTTGATTCGGCATACATTTCTGACGAAACTCGTTAATCGCACGCATGGCTTCGTCGCTAAATGAAAAACCGTCGCGTCATGTTTCACGCGGCGTCAAAATACACGTGAGTGCGCGCCTTTGCTGATGATCACAGGTGAGACGTTTATCGTCGTCAGACGTCGAGCAGTCGAACGTTGGTTCGTCAGTCACGGTTGGTTGTCTATGTGTGGGAAGCACACACACCCGATGCGTGCGCTTGTACGGACAAACGTCGCACGCAATACATTATCAACAAGTCGTATCGCGACACATAATTTCTTCTTTCCGGCATATCGTGTTGGGCAACGAGTGAGCGGGTAAAACGCGAAGCGCCGAGACCAACCGGGTACATGTTACTCTCATGCATGACCGATACCCCGGCCATTTTTCGTGATAACTGAACGCGCGAGATGGTGCGCGTTCGTCCCGTGCTATATGTATGTAAGTCTGGCAAGCGCCTTTCCGCGAGGCCGCGCGAGTCTAATCTTCGAGGACGAAGACGAGAGGTACGCGCCTCTTCGTTATCTGGAGGCTTGAATCGCGCGCGCGCGCGCGACGTGCCGTATCTAACCCGCCTGGGATAACATTTGAGGAACTTTAGGAACCCGAGCGCAGGTAGATAGACGTGCGTCTCCCAGGACCGCTCCTCTCCGGTCTGGGAAAGTTAAACAGTCAAACAAGCACGCGCACCGAGTAGTGTTGACTCGCGGCACACATTTGGTAGGGAATACCTCCCCTTGGTCTTGCAAGACAAACAACCTGTCGTGATAATGATACACCGGATAACGGCAGATAAAAATACGATGCGAGGACGGTGCACTGACGCATTCGTCTTTTCACTGACGCAACGCGAAATTCAAAATAGAATCAATATCGACGTCATTCGTCGAGGATAATAGATTTGAGACCGCACACGCGAAGATCCATCGACGATTAGAAGAGCTAGGACGTTTCTTTCTTTTTACTGTATTAGACTTGAATGAGAGGCAAAAGTGGCATCTCCGCCTTACGTTGAAGCCTTACGTTGTCGTCACGGAACAGGATAGGTGCGGAAATCTCGAATTACAGATAACTCGATGTTCGTTTCCACCAATGAAATATCCCGAAGGGCTACAGATCTTTGTTTTCTGACGTAGAAACAAGAAGAAAGAAAGATCTCACATTTTGTGCAAGCTTGACTCGATGATTTCAAGTTGCTCGAAACGAAACGAGTGAAGGAAGGAAGAAAGGAAGGATGGGGAGGGAGGGTACTTTTCCAGCGCGGGGTCACTTTTGTAACAGAGTTCAGTAATTTTCACGTCGCTTCCGGCTACGTGGATCAATTTTCAGCGATGTGGGTGCACGCAATGTTTCAATACTCGTTCTCGGTCGGCGTTACGACGAAGAGAAAGATAACGAGAGAGGCAGAAGATGCGGACGATCATTCCCACAATTACGCAACCGTGCTCCCCCCGTACCTCGTCCTTCGAATTCGTCCTTAATGAGGGATAATCACGTTTAATTGCCCGCCCCGAGGCGTCGGGCGCACCCTCGGGCGAGAATATCTTACCATATTACTGAGAGGGAGAGAGAGAGAGAGAAAGAGAAAGAGAGAGAGAGAGAGAGAGATTCGTGAGAAAACGGATCCGAGCGCTAGTTCTTTATGCTCCGCAATCAAAAGAACAGAGTTACAGTGTGGATGAAAAGCAACAAAGTGATATCAGTTATTTCGAAGATCACGGAAATTCGGAAGACGACGCGGTATCGCGATGTGACAGATTTACAATGTAATTGCGTAGTCCGCGAGCTTTTTCCGCAAACACAAACAGTCAATTGACTCAACCAATCTATATTACATTGTTTGGCGAGTTTCTTCGCACTGAATATTACTACGTCTCATCAAGTTACGTATAAGAATGATGAAGCGCATTTGAAAGACAAATCGGCCGTACAATCGATAAAAAGAATGAGAGAGAGAGAGAGAGAGAGAGAGAGATTTCTTAGATGGATAAGTTTTTGAGCGAAAAATACGAAATCGAAATCGAATGAAGATTCACTTGTTTTCACTTGTTTCGTCAGTGATGAAAATTCATATCAGTTTAAATTTTCAATGCGCCTGCCCAATCTGTTAAAAACTGCGCATCAACTTTTTCGATGCGAGTTTCTTTTTTCATCGTCGCGTCGCTGCCGCTAAAGGGGCTACCTCGTTCCGTAACGTCGTCGTAGGAAATATCATCGCCATAAAGTATGGCGGTATAACTATATGAATCCATCGTCGCCGCGACTCACGCACGCGACTCGTTCCTCCAGCAACGCGATTCGACTCCGCCGATTACTCACCAACCAGATTGTCCGCTATCGAAGCGGCGAGCTCAGCCACGTTGCAATAAAAAAAAAGTCTCCGTCATCGCCGTTGATTGAGCCGTGATTGTCGTATCGGTCCGACCCGACGACGCGACCCCGGCTAGATCAGCTAGATAGATCTCGCGTTTTAATTGCCGACCCGTAACCGTCGGTAATTTCCCTGGACGGCGTCGTGTCGCGTCAACCGTTTTAACGGCGATGTAAATCATTCCGATAAGTATCGCGCTGTACCGCGCTGTGCTTGCTCGCCGTTGAAGCGAGCGCGAGCAAGCAAGGTCGTGTCTCCGTTGTGTAATTAATCATTTTCATACGCCGCCACGATCATTCTTTCGGTGGCCGGCTACCAGCGCGATGCCCGGCTCGTAATTCAAGTGCCGCGCCTGCAACTCGTAATTAAAAACCCTACGACAAGTACTGCACCCTGACGCTCGCTTCCGCATTAATCTTGGCGCGCCGCGTTGCAACGTCGATTACGCGGACTCGTCTCTTCTCCCTTTTTCTCTCTTTCTCTCTTTTTCTCTTTTACCGTTCAGTCAAACGATGATTCACCGTGACGTATGACGGTAATGTATCAATATCCGAATGAATATATTGCAACTTTTTATGCATATTTTTTGTTTCTCAAATGTTGGCGAGCTAAGGGAATGTGTGTGTGTGTGTGTGTGTGTGTGTGTGTGTGCATGTTGTACTGCCTCCAAATTTCCTCAAGTGAATTCTTGTTCGTTTCGAATGAGTTTCACTCCACGAAATTCACAGAGTAAATATAGTGCAGATTACTCTCACTTATCTCTCTCCCTCTCTCTCTCTCTCTCTCTCTCTCTCTCTCTCTCTCTCTCTCTCTCTCTCCCTCTCTCTCTGTCCCGTACTCTCATTAGGAGCGGAATTTGCACAATTTCCGCTGCGCGAGCAGACGCAGATGCGTCAGTTCCGTCTAGTCCGCGACGAGAAAATCACTGCCGTCGCGCTCGCGTCTCGTAGACACCCGCGGCGATTTTCACGGCAACGACGCATTTCCCCACGGCGCCCGGCGGCGCTTCTCCTTTACTCCCTCACGTATATTCGCAGGAAGATACGGGCGTAACTCGGCGCGAAACGACGCGTGGCGGCGATGGTGCTTATTAGCCACGGGGAAAAGAAAACCTTTCGAAACTTGGCTGCGTACGGCGCGCGAGGCAGCTTAATTATCCCACCCGTCGCCGGAACGGGCAAGAATCATCGTCTCCGAGCGACGCGACGTCCGGGACAAGGGTCGTCGGGCACACCCGACGGACTCAAATTCGCACACGTACACGACGTCACTGGCCGGACATGCCGGGGGGGATAATGGCGACAAATATTAATTAGCTGCACGGAGCCGGCATAAACTGCCGGTGCCTGGCGACGCTCGGCCAAGTATTCATAAATAAGGCCGGAGGCACGATTTCGTCCGATAACCGATGGGTAGGGCTAATTAAACTCTGAGGTGAAGTGGCTACAAGAGAGAGAGAGAGAGAGAGAGAGAGAGAGAGAGAGAGAGAGAGAGAGAGAGAGAGAGAGAGAGAGAGAAGAGAGAGAGAGAGGAGAGAGAGGGAGAGAGAGAGGGAGAGAGAGGGAGAGAGAGGGAGAGAGAGGGAGAGAGAGGGAGAGAGAGGGAGAGGGAGAGACGTATCCGCGTTTCGGCAGGTAGATTGAGCCTGTTGGTGGCGATATTTATATATAGCGGACTGTAAAACCCGGTCTCTAAGGCGGTCTAAGGCGCGTGGTGGCAACGCGGCTCTGGGGCTCCTCTTGTTCTCTTCTTCGTTTACTCCGCGCCGCCGCGAGCAATCACCATGAATCACCGTTTAGAATGGGCACGGAACCTCGCGGCGCGACCGAGCGAACGCGTGGCCGTCGCTCGCTCGCTCGCTCGGTTTCTCCTGCGGAGAGTTGCCATTTTTCTGCGACACAGGGGGCGGCCTGAGATCGGGGACGGTATCGGAGCCGGCACACGCTCTCATTACACGCTGCTCATGGATCCGTGCCGCGAATTTATTTCCGCTGAAAGGATAATTCCCGCTCTTCGCGGGGATTAAGTGCGACGGATCGTTGGCCTCCGCGCGGCGCGGCCAACCGAGCCGCGCTTGTTCCGTTATCTGGGGATCTCCGATCAACGCGATCGCGTCCTTCGCTTTTGTCTCGCGCGCGCGTATATTACACGAGCGTGAAATGAGAGTTGAGTATATCGTATATAAATGCGATAGTGTCGAGATTGCGACGACGGTACATTTTGCGGAACCATGCGAACATGCGGAATGATACACACGATGAGTGAAGAAATGACTAAGCAATTACTGCTCGGATAAATACATTTCTTCTTTCAATCGTCAGGAAAGCACATAATTGTTAACAATATTACTACTAATATTATATATATATATCTTTTTTTTTATTATTACAACATACAATCGATACAATCAAACTGCACGGCCGATTTACATTTCTGCCTAACGCTGTCGCGCGTTTTCGCGCGCGGAAGGGCTCGAGCTCGAGAAATGTCCAATCCATCAAATTTCTTGCTGCGAGACCCGCAGCAAGAGAGCGTAAGAGAAATGACACTGTGCATCTTGCATTAATTCGTGTGGCAATCACGGCGATCGTGAGTAGCGTCACGCTTTAATTGCGTGTCTCTCACGTGGCGATTAATCGCTTTCGCTGGCAAAATAGATGTACACGCAACAGCCCTCGATTTTCGCACACAAACCCGCGCGGTAGTGATTCCCATCCTGCGCGCGCGTGCGATAATACGACGGCTATAGTATTATCGAGATGTGGTATTGAAATAAATGGCCGGCAGCCGTTCTCGCACGACCGTGCTTTGTATTTCCATACGATTATCATCAGAGGCCGCGAAATGATGACTGGCTGCCCTCTTAATTATTTGTCGGAGGCCGCGCGCGCGCAGCATCTCTGCCGCTCTTTTTCTCGCCTTTCTCGACGTAGAAATCGGATACGGCCACTGTGGCTACTGTGCTGCAGCGGCATGACGTTGCGCGTTACAGCGGGCTAATTTTACAGAACGAACGGACGATTAAGTATTCGCTCGCGCAGCTGCGGCTTTTCATATAAGGCGTCGCGTCCGCGCCGCGCCGCGCCGTTCCGCGGCGCTTCGAGAGATTGCCCGTCAGCGGCATGTCGGCGTGCCGGAATGATTTCGCCAATGGATTGTAATAGAGATTCATACATCATCCGCGTCTGCCGCGCGGAGCACTGGCTGCTCTTTGGAATTTAGCGTTCGATACGTCCGTAACGCTCGGCCATTCTCGCTCTACGCCTGGACGATGCGCGCGCGACCTGTTCTCGAGCTGTTCTCAGGGCCTTTCGATTTCGCGGAAATACGCAATACACGGATATTATTATTATTATTGCGCGCGCGCGCGCGCGTGCACCTATGTGTCGCAAGTTTGTTACGGCGCGGAATCGTTAATGCGATGAATTATCATTATTATCGGTAATCAGGAGAAGATCAGAGTAGGCTTCCGATTGCGTGCGTTCGCGCACGACCTGCCGATAATTTTGTATCGGTCATTAGATGTTTATTACCCGGCCGCGCACGGGCGAATTATCGATGACTTACGGTGGATAGGATCAAAGTGCGGCAATTATTCGCGGCGCGAAGAAAATAATCGGTTCCTTGATTGCTCAATCCCGGATCGGGCCGAGCTTAATCGGCCGGAATCGTTACTCACCCTCGAAATCCTTGGACGCAATCTCGTTGCGCCGACTTTTAATTTGCGCATTAGCGCGTCTATATACTCTCGATAATTAGTCTCCATCGATAGAGTCATTAATATTCCCCGTGCGCACTCGCGCGAAGACCCGAGGACGCGATTTCTCTTCCAATCGATTCCTTTGAATCGCGCGGTAATCGCGCCCGATCGGTCCGCCGCAGCCGCCGCCGAATTGATGAGGCATACTCGTTAATTGCGCCCATATTTTGCGGAAAGGACCCCGTACAAAGACGTCCCCCCGGCGGCGGCGGCGGCGACAGCGGCGACGGCGGCGATATACTCGTCGTCGGGATTAAAGAAAGAAGGAAGTGAGCATTTATTCTCGCGTTGTCTTGAGCTACGACTTATCCGTGTATCGTTATCTATTTTATTTATTTCTTCATTCTTTTTCTCTTCACGAGCGGGAGAGGGAGAGAGAGAGAGAGAGAGAGAAGCAAAGTTTCGGAGAAGCTACAAACATACTGGGAAGTCGTTGTAGCATCTACTCGCTTCACGTAACGATGATTCACTGCTTCGCGCAAAAACACTGCGCGCGCGCGCGTATTACAAGTAAAATAATAATCTCATCTCCGTTATATACGGGGAACATGCGAGCAGCGCAAGATAAACTCTCTCACGCCACAACGGGATCATAAAAACTATCATTATTATTTATCACGAGCCGATTATTGCTTTTTCCCCGTCGGGGAATTAATATAGCTAGCCGTCATTGGGGATAAATCTGACAAACGCACGCAACGCAGATTGTACGCACGCTTCACGCACGCGTTAACAATCCTACACTGCACCGTGCCATTCAGTTAATTCGTCCCTCTCCCCCTTTTCTCACAACTTTACAGCGAATTTATTAGAGAGAATTTTACTTTGTCTGCCCTTCCCTAATGTCGATAAGACGCCATTTCGCGGTCCTTGTCTTGTGTGGTCAATTACGAGTTTTCCGGCCGGTCCGGTCGGCTACGAGTGCGAGCGACAAGCAGCCGTCGCGGCGAATGCAAATCTCGCGGGAGGGAACCGGTAACCGGAAATAGCCGGTGTCCGTGCGACCACCTGTTCGCTGATACGGAAATCAAAAGCGGATGTCTGGCGCGTCGCGGAAGGCATCGAAGCGTGTCGATGGCGCTTTCTCGTCAAACCCGTTGCCCGTCGCTTCCAAGCTTACCGTCACGAGTTTTCCGTCGGCCGTGACTCGACCTCGACGTCGACCGTCCAACGGTCGATCGGCGATTTTTCCGACGCTCATCGTCTATCCACTGCCTCGAAACTGATATTGACGACGCTTTTGCGAGTCGTTTCACCCGAGAGTTTGCGGGTTTATCGGTGGAGGGACGATCGCGGACCAATGCCAAGGTGCATCGTCATCGACGGCAGCGGCGGCGGCGGCGGCGGCGGCGGCGGTCGCAGTAAATATCCGATGAAATCGAGCGTGCAGCGCAAAAAAGCGCCGGCAATTCGGACGGACGAGCGGACGGCTGTGCTCGGGCAGCCAGTAAAACCGACAACGATTTAACTCCTCGCGATCAGACGAGCCTATCCGCGCGGTCACGCTCCGACGGGGCCTGCGGGCCCCTCATTTGACTCGCAACGTTTCCTACGTACAGGAAACCTCGGCGAAACCGATACGTTCTAGGGGTTGGAGCATCGGGAGCATCCCTTCCGTTACGGAATGTTTGCCACGTTTCCGTGTCGGTGCCGGCCACAGGTGCGTCTGCCACGAGGAGGATCGCGCTCCCGACTTCCTCGGCCGCTACAGTTGCTGCTTTTTCTCCCCTGCGTGTAATCGCACTGTCGATGTTAAGTGGACGATCGTTTTGCGCCTCTGAATCACACGAGTCAGCGTACCAGCGCTAATTTCCGTGTGATTTTCGGTAAATGCTCGTTCGTTAACTTTTATTCGATCAGCCAAACATTTCATCGTCGCTGATCACACTTTCTAAGATCCGTCTGCTGTACACAGCTGACAACCTTTTCCCAAAGATTAAATTCTTTCTGCGCGCAGATTGTCGCGAAACAAATTGCAGCGGCGTGTTATTATCGAACGAAAATTAACACTGAACACAGGAGGACGAGGGCGCGGATGCTGCCAAGAATTTCGCAAGAAACACGAGCGTTGATCAATGAATAAACTGAATCTGGTAATGCACACGCGCCGGAATAATGTCAAGGATAACTTGTGCATTGCGAAACGAACGGCAGGTGCATTACGCAGATATGAGCGTGGAGAGAAAAAAGTGACGCACGTTGAATCGTAGCTGTCGCGTTTGTTCGAGACCAAATCTCTCTCTCTCTCTCTCTCTCTCTCTCTCTCTCTCTCTCTCTCTCTCCTCCAGTGTTAATTACCTTTCGACAAAATTCGACAATAAAAAAGAAATATAGAGATTCTAAACCCTGAACGTCTCACCGCAGAGAGGGGCGGACGTTGCCGCGATCGTCGCGAGTGATTCTCACCGTAAGCGTTACCGTCATGACACGATCAACGTGCATTCAACGTCCATTAGTCCGATTCGTTCCACTCGCTCGTGATCGCACATCGCCTCTCGATATCCATACGCGAGAAAAAGTCGAAACGGGAGCCGTGATGCCGCCGCCGGTTCACGAGGGGGAACGAGAGAGAGAGAGAGAGAGAGAGAGAGAGAGAGAGAGAGAGACGCTTTCTTCCTTCTTTTTCTCTGCCGTCGCGCACGCTTCTTTCACCGACAAGAATTACGCGCAAACGATAGAGCTCTGCGCGACCGGATCTCGAGGAAGGAAGGAAGGGAGGGGGGCCGATTTACCGGTTAATAAGTATGCGCGGTTAATAAGTGTTTACGTGTCGTCGCGAGATAAATCGGTGCTCCGCTTCGTGTGAGGCGTCGATAAGCACGCCGCGCCGCATCGCGATTTCGCCTTTGAGCCCGCGTGCGTTTGAGGAGGACGCGGATACGGAGCGCCGACGTTATCGCGGGGATAGCGATAACTCTCTTAATGCGCGGGATCGCTCCGGGCCCGGCCGGCATCGTGAACGCGAAAGAACGCGAACCCGAGAGGTCATGCCCGCGACGAAACTACGTGTCGGCGGCGTCTGAGTGCGTCTGACGTAACACCGACGCCTCCGGGAGCCTCGAAGCTTCTTTATCGTCGTGCTATCGGTCATACGACACGCCCGGATTATCCCGGAAATAATGTATCGAAATTTGATAAGTTTTAGATATCGGCAATCAATCTGACGAAAAGCTCATTTTTCTTCCATTACTTCCATAACGCAAGGCAACGATGACGCTCTTCTATTTTTGAGGAAGGTAATTTTCCAACGTTTCGGAAAATATGAAAAACGACGGACACACGATAATATGTTCACACCCGAAGAATTTTCGTTGTCATTATAATTCGTTATCGTTACCGTATCTAACTAAAAAAGTAACAAGCAACCTGAGAAAAGTAACGGGGTTATAACCAACGTTATATAGATAATTCGTTGCTTTCCAACCTTATTCATGTTTTTACATTTGTAATAATTGTACATAATAATTTTGACTCCCACCCTGCTCTTTCGAGGATAGTTTTGCGCCGTATCGAATTTTCGAGGGATAGTCCTCCCCTCGAATGTAGGGAACATCTCGCGCCAGAGCCGGAGGGGAGAGATCATTCTCATGATCGTATCTTTATCGATCGAAGCTGCGATCCGATGGTGTATACGCACGCTAGTTGCTCCTTACTCCTTTTTCTTTTTCTTCCGTGCGATCGAATCGCGTGCGCAGGACGTTCTCATGAAAGACTCGAGTCCATGAGAATAGGTTATCGGCGTGATAACGTTCAAGGCTCTTATTCCATTCGGAGAAGATTAGATTAGACACGGCGGCGAGCACGATGCACCACTTCGATAACATCGCGCACTGACGCAAAGAGACCTCCGCTTTCGTCCCGATAATATACGATCGACCCTTCGCTCTTTATTTCTCTCGCGCGAAAACCCAAGTCACGAGATAAGCATGAGCCGCGGCAAGCGAGAGCGCCGACGAGGAAAAAAAACTCGAACACTCGACAATGACGCAAGTCCGCGAAATTCTCGCGTATCGTGTATTTGTATTCGCTCGGACCGATTTGCGTCGTACTTTGCGACTCGCCACCAAAACCAACTGCGGAAAACCCGGTGCGTTTGTTATACCCGACGAGCGCGTGATTATTGCCGGCTTATCTGCGCGAGGATGTCATGAATAATGATAATTACGTAGCACCCGCCGGGTGCCGGGTGCCGGGTGCCGGGTGCCGGGGCACCGGCCGGGGCCGCGGTATATCTGCGTACGTACAGCCTTCTTCGTCGTCGTTCGTTTTACATCACTCATCGACTCGTCGCGTCGGCTCGCACGGAATCAAGTTCAGAGCGGCGCTCGCGCGCGCGCGATCGCGTATCCTCTCTCTCTCTCGCGTAACCGGCTGAGTCAGTTGTCTGCGAAAAGTTGTTCGGAAAAATTAAATAATTTTCATATTTATATGCGCGCAAGCTCTAGCTAGATAGAATAACGCACACGAACGCGCTCCTTTCTTAGCGGCTCTCTCCCCGCGAGTCAAGCGCGGCGCGGACTCCCACAATCACCGCGCTGTGAAAGAAATCACCGTTGTCGCACCATTGACGCACGAGTGCGTCGGATAATGGATGCTGCCAAGCATCTTCTTCCTCGCCAACCTTGTCCGCCTCCACCGCAAGCTCTCTCTCTCTCTCTCTCTCTCTCTCTACGTACGTAATACTCGCGACGGTGATGATCAACGTTGACCGGTTTCCAAACGAGCGGTGAACGTGGAAATTTAGCTCCATAAAGATTCGCCCATCAGCGACGGTCGGTTGAGACAGACCGCGGGCGAGTTTCTACCGAGACGAAATTGAATATGACACTGAAAAGTAGCCATTTGTAGGTTCTTGAGAGAGAGAGAGAGAGAGAGAGAGAGAAGATTCTTCCCTCTCGGCAAAGCTGTAGCTCAAGTATAATCAAAATGGGTTGAGTTGTAGGGCTTCAGGGTATTAAATTAGCGTGAAACGCTAATATATATATATATATATATTGAGGTCGCGCGAAAGAGTACAGGATCAAAATTTCGATTCGGGAACAACCGCTTTGAGAATTAGTTTAAAGCGCGTCTCTCCTGTGAACGATTCGTCGTCTCTCGCTCGCCCGTCTGTCCATCTATCTCTCGCTCATCGCACGAGCGAACGCCGTCTCGCATCTCCCTCCTCCTCCTCCTCCTCCTCCTCCACCTCTCTGTCTTTCTCTCTCATCTCGACTTTCCAGCCGCGCGCATTTTTTCTTCCTTCCTCTCACGCTACATCTATATACTCACCCTTCCTTTCGCCGCCGCGCTCATTTTTCTCTGCCGACCGCTCCGGCGGAATTCCCCCCTCTCCCCGTTCCCCGTACCCCCTACCCCCCGCCCATTCGGCAGCGCATAAAGGCGGCTGCGTGCGCCGGTATCTTCGACCTACGACCCCAACCCGGCTCCTTATTTCTTCGAGAGGCTCGAAAAACACGCCGTTACGGCCGTGCGTGTTATCGCGTGCGCGCAGGGGGCATCGCGGCTATCCGTCTGCCGGGGTCGCCACGTGGGTCATCCGTGGGTGACCCGCTGAGGCGAGCCGCGGGTACAGTCGACGAACAAAGTATATCCCGACTGGTAAACAGTTGTTAATCATCGCCCTCGCGAAAAAAATCGCTTTCTCTTCTTATTCTTCTTCTTCTTCTTCTTCTTCTTCTTCTTCTTCTTTCGGACGATCGAATCCTCCTGCAGCTCGACGTTGCCAGATGGCGCTCGGCCAGATCAACTGTGTGTATTTGCAGGTATTTGCAGGTAGATTAAGAGCGCGACGAGGGATCGAGACGCGAGTACGACGAGAGGAGGAGCATTGTGCCGCGTCGACATTGTTCGTGCGCTCGAGTTTCTTTCGAGCAACAACGGAACCAATCTCTCGACGCGGACGAGACGTGTCGCGAGCTAAAAACGCGTTGCAATTAGTTTGCGCGGCCCGCTGGAAATAGTTCGATGACGCAAGCGCGCGCGATTGCATTTCTCCCCGCGCGCGGCAACGCGCGGGGAATTACCAGATAAGCATGGTGGCTTGCACGCGTGAAGCCGTGACGCGTGTCGGAGCGGTCTTTTCCGCAGACTCAACATCAGCATGCACGTGCCGCGCGCGCGCGAGAGAGAACGTGTAACCGACAACGACGAACTGACCGTATGACATAATCTCTCCGTGAAATTCCGCGAAACAGCCCGATTCGCGACAGTCGCTTTGCTTGCTTGCTCTGGCCGCCGACGCGCCTCTCCGAAGTCTCGAAATTTTCTCTCCCCTATTTCCTCTATCTCAATTGCCCAACATCTATAGATTCTGCGGGGTAGATAGCGATTTAATTTATGCAAAAACCCGAGTCTTATATATATTTAGTATTTACCTACTACCAAGTGGCAGAGAATTTGGCACAATTTGCTGTTGGATTAAGCTAAGAGGAACTCTCAGCTTGATGAACACACAAGTTAAATTGAAAGAGAGATAGATTGGCATAGGCATGCCAATCACAGAGTGGAATGAAAATCTACTCCGGCCTCATTCTGCTCCGACCGACGATTGTGCTGAGTCCCTGTTTCGTTCGTCGCGGTGACGATGGAAAGGCGAGGCAAAAGGGGAAAATTCCATCGATAAATCAACGTCTCACGATTCCCAACAATAGAAACGTTTATCGCGATAATCCGCGGGGTTTGTTTATTCGCCGCTTACTTAAATACTTGATAGAACATTCCGAGCAAACATTCTCGATCGCGTTTCCCAGTTGAGTTAAGTGCGGCATTAAGGCATCACAATCGATTCGTACGGCAGATAAATTCGACTTAACCTCTTGTTCTTTTCTTTACTGTTTAATCGCTTTACTATTTAAGCGAGGACAATACCTCGCAATTTCGATTCGTCGTCATGTCTCACTGTCGCCCGGACAAACGGCCGGAGAAAGTCGATGAGAGAGAGAGAGAGAGAGAGAGAGAGAGAGAGAGAGGCGAGTCGTGCCGTTCGACTCGAGCGGCAACGAGCGTGCAACCCCCGAAATGAATCCGCTCTTTCTTTCGCCGCCACTTGCACAAGCCACTTGCGGCACAGGGGCTATCGCGACACCCGAATCAAAAGGAAAAAGCGAGAGTCGAGGGAACCGAGGCCGGTCGTCGGAGCGAAGGCGAGAGAGATAGATAGATAGATAGATGAGAGAGGAAAAGAGAGAGAGAGAGAGGGGGGAGGGAGATCTCGCTCGCTCGCTCGCGCTCGCGCAATCTCAATGGTCGTCGGACCGGCTGGTCGGAGCTGGTTGGGGCTGGCCGGTTGGTTTGGCCCACTGGAGCGGACACCCGGAGGAAGCACGCCCGCCGGAACGTGGCACGCTTTGTAGCCTCGTGTACACATACCGGTACACGTGCACAGCGTACGTACACGCCGTAAGGCTCGCGTGTACGTACGCACGTGTATCACGCGAGGGTGAGCGTACCGGGCAAGGCGAGGCGAGGGCGAGAGAGACGACGGACGAGAGAGGAGCGCAAAGTACGGACCGAAAGGGAACTGCGCACCACTAGCCGGAACCGTCCATGGCGCAGTCATCGCGACCATCTCTCGCGTCTATCGCATCTGCATACGCGAGTGTCGACCTAAACGTACCGTGCGTGTACGTGCGTGCATGCCTGCATGCGCGCGAGAGATACGAGAACGGAGAGACGAGCAAACACGCACGCTTTCGGCATGCACACAAAGCTTTGGAGCGCGGCGAGGTAGACAGAGAGAAGCAGAGAAGGCGGCGCGGCAGGCGGGAGTGGTTGGGTCGGTTCGGCGGCGATTCGGGCTTCGCTCGAAAGAGAGTAGACTGGTGTGAATCCTGTCACGCGCTTCGAACATGTCGATGTCAAAGGCCGACAGAGAGAGAGAGAGAGAGAGAGAGAGAGAGAGAGAGAGAGAGAGAGAGAGAGAGATAGGCGCTCTCCGTGGTCGGAGAGTAGACCTCGGCCTGTGAATTTTAATCGAGAAGCTGCTAAAGTCTCGCGTGAATGGCGGCGGATGGAGTCGGTAGGACCACGCGGTTCTTTATGATCGAGCCTGCCGAGACGAATTACTTATACGTAAACTTTTTCGCTTTGGTTGCTAAAAGAGTAATTCGATACTGGCGGATATGGTCTTTTGGATGTGTTCGTATCGTGATTGGGACGAAATTTATTTTACTCGCTGGTTTTCCTCCCGCTTTCTATAAAGTAACAGTAGCGTGAATGTCTCCTGATTAGAGAATAATTGCACAGATCTAACAGATCTGACAGATTTAATATTCCAACATTTGTCATGGCTCTTAATTTCATGCGAAATTTCTTATATCCGACAATATATAAAATTTAGAGTAAAAACACATGTTTACACGTAAAGATAAACGTGGACTCGTATTATAGTTGATTTAATGAGTAAAATGAGTGCACACACACACACACACACACACACACAACAGATTGAGACATTTATCTCAGTAGTCGTAGACGACCTCGCGATCGTTGGAGTACAAAACGGAAGCATCGAGAAGTAACAGGTTGCATTGCTTCGCTCCTCGTTGCGGTGGACACGTGTCGACCGACTCGATTTCGATCACCCGACCGACTTCGCGGTTCTGGACAATTTTCCGCCGCGTCGCTTCGCTGCTCTCGCTGCCCCTTTTTTTCTGGCATCTCTCCTCTTCGTTTTTCGATTAGTTCCGAATCGATGGCTCGCGGCAGGCAGCGCCAATATGGCGATACGCGTCGCGGAAGGCGCACCCCCTCAAGTTCTCTCGAAAACGGCCAGTTGTTGCGACACGGATTTGCGACTCGTACAAATTTTCTCCGTTTCAGAGCGCTGATAATTCCACCCGCCCTTCTCTCTCTCTCTCTCTCTCTCTCTCTCTCTCTCTCTCTCTCTCTCTCTTTCCAGTACCCGATAAATGATTCATTCCTTCACTCACTCTCACCCACTCCCCTTATTTCCAAGCTGTGCTCGCTGCAGCGCTCCCAAATTTCGACTTTGTCCTGGTGCGCTCCAGTGATTCCTTTGTTCACCGAGCACACTTATGTAAAGAAAGAGGAGGGAGAAAGAAGTCGAGAAACAGTCGATGGAGGATAATGCCCTTCCGGATTTTCAGTCGAAGGAACCGATTTACATCCTCCTTAAAAGCCACATCAGATAACGACCGGCGAAAAGTAAAGAAAGAGAAACTACCCCCCCCCCCCCGCTTTAAATATAAATGAACGCTGTGCGATCCTTTTGTTGAAAATTTTGGTGAAAAGAAGAAATCAAGTATTCGGTGATCAAAAATTTTACATCGGATACAGATGTGTCTCTAATTAAGTCGAGGCGACTCGGTAAAATCATCAAACATTGCAACATAAAAACGAAACAGATCACGATCGTTCAGTCGAAAGAAATAATTGCTCCGCGATTAGCCGCGAGAGCCATTATCTTATTCGACGACGAATACCGACCGGGTGAGAAAAGGCGGGAGAAAAGAAGAAAGGAAAAGAAGGAAAAGAAATTAAAAAAAGGAGAGAGAGAGAGAGAGAGAGAGAGAGAGAGAGAGAGAGAGAGAGAGAGAGAGAGAGAGAGAGAGAGAGCGAGAGAGAGAGAGAGAGAGAAGAAAGTAAAACACGAAGCCGCATGCTTCGAAGCGTAGTTGCGAGCCGCGTTCAGGCGAGCAGGCGAGCAGGCGAGCGGAGGGACAGGGGGGAGGGACGCGAGGTGGAGTGTATAATGAGCGAGCTGAATGCATCGGGCGTTTGGAGGGCATAGCCGGAGCGTCACCGTGACACTAAGCGGAACGCGAAACTGCGGCGGATAATTGCACCACGTTCGAGCGAGTCGCGAGAGAGAAAGAGAGAGAGCAACAACACTGTAGCATAAGCGACCACACCACGTCAGCGCCACGGGCGACCGTGCGCAGCTTGTGCGCGAGAGCACTCGCTGCCGCCACCGCCGCCGCCGCGAGTGCATAACAACGTCGGTGCCACGAGTGGCCACTGCCGGGCAATTAACCCGAATGGTAACGAGCCGCGTCGAGCGCGTCGCGTCGACTGACATGAAATTCGACGATTTCATCGCCGAAATGTCCCGTTGCGATGCTCGCTCGCGAAGCTCGCTAATGGCCAACGTCTTCGTTGAACATTGTCCATTTCCGTCTTCGCGCGACTTGCTAGAGATATCCCCGCCCCGTGAATCGTCGTCGTGAATTACGGGATAATTTTGCATTGCCGGTGCTCTCGAGGCTCCTGTTCCACGGACGCACTAGTCCACGCATCGCTTTCGCTCTCTCTCTCTCTCTCTCTCTCTCTCTCTCTCTCTCTCTCTCTCTCTCTCTCTGCTTCTTACCTTTTGATTGAAAATCGGATCGGAATAAGGCTCCAGACTAGTAGTAAATTATTAACGCTTGGCTGGCCGAGAGACGGCAACCGCTCCTAATTTTATCCACTGCCGGAATAATGGCGCCATGGCTCACTCTTATCCTGTCCGCAGTTACGGGAACGTGTTTTCGGTCCCGCATTATGTTCTCACATAAATACGTAATTATTGTATATTCGAGAAAAGATTGATGCTATTTGCACACGCCCCTCGCGATTGCCTCGCGATGAGATATTCTGACGTTTCGATTATTCTCGAATAGGCATCCGACCTGCGATTCATGTGACGTATCAAATTTTCCGAGCCAGGATAATCTGAACCTGGGATTCTAGATAAAATTAAAATTATCATCTATAACTCGGGGTACAATTCGGGGCAAGATTATGGGGTTAAAGATTAGCATCATACTTGTAGGGATATTTGCATTTGTATACAAGTATGTACTCATTGTATTTTCGCATGACGCGCAAAACGATGTAAATGATGTTATATTCTAAAGGAGCGCCGAAAGTGCCGAAAGTGGAATCGCTTCGCGACAAGATGCAGCGCGTAGAATTCTACTTGTGTCTGCTCACTGTTTTGCAGTTTTGCAGTTTTGCAGTCGGAAATCGTCCAAACACCCCGAAATCTTGCACGATTCTCTATTAGTTTTTACAAAGACCGCAATCGCGCAAGTCCACGGTACGCGGTAACCGGGAATTCGAGACTCGTAAGTGGAACGAATCTGATCTTCGACCAGGACGACGGGCTCAAGAACTGCCCCGAGTTCACAAATCGATCCCAGGAGCCGGTGGCACGCAAGTAACAGAGTGTATCCATGTTTCTACGTAGCATATAGCGCGCGGTGTGACGTCAATGGCAAGCGAACAGGTAAAGGGCGACCTGGACGCGAGTTGGACTCGCAAATGTCGAAAGTTTGAAAGACAAACTTTCTCTCCTGCGCTATATGGCCCCTCGTGTGATCGTTAAATCGCCCCGCACATGCCACCGCTTCCGCATTTCCGGCGAGGGGAACTGTATATTGTAAAATTTAACGATATATATGTTTTATTATTTTTATTATTATTTTTATTCTAAAATTTCGAGCAATATTGAGGAAATCGGAGAATGCGGTGTTGATTTACGTTTAAACATCAACACCTCGAAAATTCAGTGGTTGTCGAAAATGCTACTACAACTACCGTCGCCGTAAAATAGTTTTTAACTGGCCGTTTTTAATTCTTGAAATCGAAATGTTCTGGAAATGAGGCGCGTTCCTTATCAACCTAAGCTTGTCGCGAATACCAGGCTTGATTGCTAATTACTAACTACCGCGCAATACGTCGTTTCAGCTGGAAACTATTATCCAATATTTTAATATTTTAATAGCACATTCTACAATTTTACGAGTACAATTCTACAATTTTACAATTAATTGCAATCTAAAATCCTAACGGGCAAATGTCTAGGACACGATAATTTTCGAAGTTGTAGACGCTCAAAGTTGGCCAGTGATATATCAGATTTTGCGAGATACTCAGGTCCACAACTACATATACACATATACACGCACGCACCGATTTGTCATCCGTTATTCATTATGGTGACTCAATTGATATCGAATTTTACGATATTTTAATGGTAACGTATATCACGTTAAACGCGCGCGATTGAATACATCGGCCGCGTTCCGAAATTTACTGCTAGTACTGAAAATGTATAGTTTGTGTCACGTGTACTGTAGAATTTCAATGCTGGCAGTGAATATAGGAACGTAGCCATCGTAAACACATCTAGACGCGCCAAAAGTCGAGCGACCTTCAGATAGTCCGCGTATGTACACAACTTCACGCGTATGCTTTGTCCCAGAACAGTCTCCGACGCGAGAATAAATACAGCGGTCGCCGTTGCGCAGCTAGCTTTTCACTTTCTCTTGTCGATCAAAGCTCACTAAGGCTTCAAGTGCGTGATCATCACTGGGATCACTGGTAAGAAATAGGAGCATTCTAATATTTAGTAGGTAACTGTTACATTGCCTTGCCTTCCGTGCTCGATTTAACGGAGAAAGACAAATCTAACCTAATCTAACCTTACTATTCGATACGTGCGCGCCGAATAATCAATCACATACTTTCGATACGTCGAAACCTCTCGAGCCGAACTCTCTCAACGCAATAACTAATTAGAAAAATAATGTGCTGTTTCAGATCTGGAGCAGAATTTGCGGCAATATCTCGAGGGCAGCTACAATCCCAGTGGATGCGAATACAGCACCGGAGATTCGGAGAATCCGACTCAAGCCGAGCAAAGTCTGGTCGAAGGTTAGTTCACGGCCTTTCTACGTCTCTCTCTTCTTAACCCTTTGCCATCGAAATTTGGAATTTAACCGTCAGAATAGCTTAAGTTACGACCACAAAGGGCTGGTCCACTCGTGTTTCTATGCGAAATTGTTCGCTACAACGTATCTTTGAATATATATATCTTGTATAAATAAATAGAAAAATTATTTTCTGTTTCAGATCTGAAGCAGAGCTTGCAGCCGTATCTCGGAGCGGATGTGGATGCAGCACCGGAGGATCCGGTTCGGATCGAGCAGGGTCCGCTTGAAGGTAAGTTACAAACTTGCTATGCCTTGCTCTTCTCTTAGTCCTTTGCTGTCGAAATTCGGAATTTAATCGTCGAATTGTCTCGAATTACCGCCACAAAGAGCTAGTTCATTCGCGTTTCTACGCACAATTAACTCTCTCTCTCTCTCTCTCTCTCTCTCTCCGTCTCTTTCTCCTTTCTCTCCCGCTTCCTCCCTCCCTCTCTCTCTCTCTCTCTCCCCCCCCCCTCTCTCCTCCTCTCTCTCTCTCTCATTTCGTTGCAATGAATTTTTGAATATGACTAATTAGAAAAATTATTTTCTGTTTCAGATCTGGAGGGACTGTATCTCGAGGGCAACTGCAATCTCAGTGAATGCAGATGCAGCATCGGAGGATCCGATTCGGGCCAAGCAGGATCGGCTCGAAGGTAAGTTCATAGACCCCATTATGTCTGTCTTCTTAGCTCCTTGTTTTCGAAATCCGGAATTTGAATGTTGGATTGTCTCGCATTACGACGATAAAGAGCTAGTTCGTTCGTGTTCCCACGCGATTATTTGCAAGACCAAATCTTCGAATATGACTGAACATAATCATGTTTTTCTGTTTCAGATTCTTGTAGCCAGAATGTGGCCATCCTGAGTTCCTGCTAGGTTGGTGAGTAATGAACATAAAGAGAAAAATACAAAAATTTAAAGTAACAGGCTTATAGGTGGTGGGTTTCTGTAGCTTCGTTAGGATCAATGCGATTTATTTATTGAGAAAAAAATTCTGTATGCGAAATAATTAAGGGATCTCTTTTCAACTGTCCATATTATCTTATGAATATTTGGATTATTGAATATTTTCGGTTTTAATAGTTCACCTAAATTTCAATCTCACAGACATTCGTATAACAAACAATATTTTATCGCTAAGGATAATTTGTAATTATCATGGATTCGATTCAATAGCAAGTTATTTAAAGAGAATCTTTTTCTCATTTTATGCGATCCCTTTATTGTTTTTAGCAACATATAAAGCGTATTAATACAGCGCCATCTCTCGCAAAATTCGAACTTATTTTCGTCGCGTCGATAAATGTCGATAAAAATCCGTGCAATTTTGACTTACGTCGCGACTACACTTCATAAGTGAAAATAAAAGTTGTTAAATCAAATTTGATATCGCATAATCATTTTAGTGAGAAATTACGAAACATTTCAACGTAATATTAATTTCATTTTCTTTGACATTTCTGCTTATTCGTGAAAAACATGTAAATCAATAATATAAAAAATTGAAGTTTTCATTTTCTTCTGTTTCTAATTTTTTATGCGTTATGATTCTGAAATACGTTTCTTGAAAAGATCAAAGATACAATCGTTGTTATCATGATCATATTTTATGCGTTAGTAGATCACGGCGATATTTAATTTTCAATCTTTTATGCATACGTTTACGTCGCGATTATTCCGAGAGAATCTTTCGTTAAATTAAATTCACGTAGTTATCGCGGAACTGCACTTCGCAAAGTGCCGCGGTAATCTTCGCAACAATATTGCGGAGCTACCGTCGCAAAAGTATTACCGCAGAAATATTGCGGTGTCGTCTTCGCATATGTACTGCGAAGACGACATCGTGCGCGAGAATATCACGCCACTCTCTTTATTATTTCGTTCGTGCACGGCGTTGACGGATTTTACGGTCGGCGTGATCAGTTTCCGGTCTGCAATTTCTTCCGCGCGATTCGCGAGTGTGTGTTCCCGGAATGCCAAAATTGGACTACCGAGAGTATTTCCTCGGTGAATCGGTGGAAATTAATCGCACCACGATAAATCTTCATTGAACGTATTTGCTAATTCCGTTTCCATCATTAATCGAACGCGTAGAATCCGTCGTAGTTGAAAACTTGTTCGCCGTTAAAATGTGAACATTAATCGCGCCGCGAATTAGGCGAATAAGATGAAGTGCAATCAATGTTGGACGAAAGCTGGACCTTCTTCTACAGAACTGGATTTTCGGATGCGAAAGGACGCAATCTTGGTTGGTTATCGATACAACCCGACTCCAAATTGTGAGTTTTGAATTTTGATATACACATACAGAATGTCATACATATTATGTATGTGGTGCATGCATAAATCGCATTGATTTCCGACGAAATTAGTATATTTCTATTCATATACTTTTCACTTCTCAATTTGTGAAACATATTTTTCTTGTGCCAATAATGTGTCACTAATATCGCTGATATAATTTTGAATTCTCTCTGTGACAAATATTATGAGATA
This sequence comes from Harpegnathos saltator, assembly GCF_003227715.2. Taxonomy (NCBI): domain Eukaryota; kingdom Metazoa; phylum Arthropoda; class Insecta; order Hymenoptera; family Formicidae; genus Harpegnathos; species Harpegnathos saltator. The sequence goes on along the minus strand of NW_020230604.1, from coordinate 8,889 downwards.
TTTAACAAACATACTCTAATGAGCTGCCTGTACGATTAATATTGATGGCGAAATCGTAAATCCGTAATTTAATTACCGTTGTTTCCCTCGCTTACGCAAACAAAGAAGCGAGTTAAATAAACGCCTTTGCCCGGTGATCGTGATCGTGTAGTCGGTGTACAAAATTTCGCGATGAAGTAGTACTCGTCGCTCGACGATAGAAAATGAGGAAAGCGGTCCTACTGAGTACAAACTTTCTTTCTTTTTTGGATTGTTGGTCGACTATAAAATGAAAATTTCGCAATTGGCTAAAAAAATTGGCTAAAAGTGCCATTAGTGCCGTGTTAATTCCATCGAAGTTCGGTCAGCCCTGTTCGCTCTTTTCGACTTGGTTCGACCCGAACATATTTAATATGCCTCTTACTCTTTCGTATCGTTCGCCAACGTCCGACAGCACGCAGAACGCGATCTCCTCTTTTTCGCTCGGTTCCTTTTTCTATCTTTTCATGATTTTTGGCAGTCTGTCCACTCGAACTCGCCGTTTGTTTCTATTATCTGGAGCATAACAATTTGGCGCTTTGCATTGACGTGTTGACTCCGTGCAAATATTTTTCATGCAAAGCCGCGTCCTGCCGCGGTTCCTCCGCTTATTCTGCCTGCGAAACTAAGGTTCGGTTATCCGAGGACGCGCTCTGATGAACCGCGGGTAAATTACTTTTATGTCTCCGACGCGCGTCTTCATATTTGAACTTGAAGGAAGGCTCGGCGAGGAATTCGTGACTATTTCATCAAGGAGAACGTCTCGCTGCGACTTGTAACTGCAACGGTCGGCTAATCCTTAAACGAAGCGAATGTCTGCTGAACCGCGAGCACCGTCGCGTCCTATGCGTTAACGTTAACAAATTGAGGTACATCGCGAAACACGAAATTCGCGAATTGATAGATAGACGCAGCCGCCACGCGAGTATTAAAGCGATCGCGATAGACGAAAAAAATCCAGGGTAACGCTGATAATACCGACGGGGATAATAACACGTCGATCATATTCCCGCTTAATACTCGTAACAGCGACCGTGCACTTCGCAGTTTCCACGTTTCGTTGATATACAGCACGGATGAGTCAGTGTTTTAATCTACGCCATAATTCGGACCATAATTCGGGTGGGATTATTGAGTTAGTGTTTAGGCTAATGAGAAATCACTATGAATTATAAGAGGTTTTATCGTCGAAAAGGCAACTTTTCTGATAACCGATGCCGAGGATACCGATGCTCGAACTTTCGCGGATCGAGCGGCATGCGTGCGAAACGTTTCTCATTATGCGGTTGTTCCATCTTTATTTACCGCGACATTATACATTTCAAGTGTCTCGCCGTTCCGCGCTATTCCATAACAGGCGGCAATTCCAAATCCCTCCCGATCGTACCTCCGACTACGAAATTCCCGCGAGCGTGAAAAGTTTTCCCATAAGTTTCGTCACGCGATATCGTCGAGCTTACCGTAGACGGCTGAATCAAGTCTCGAGAAGTGGTCGCGCGACTCCCACACGGCTTCGTGCTTCTTGCGTATTGCCCCCATCCCGCATCCCACGCTCGTGTCAGTCATTTATCCAGCCATTGATGCCGAGGGATTATCGTACATTGCGTTTCCGTAAGCAACTCCCGCTCGCGCGTCTCGCAAGATTTCGAATCTACTGCCGTAAAATGATGAAAGCATTCTGATACTGGATAATGCATTCTCTCTTGTTATTCATTAACTTTCATTAACCCTTCGCGATCTTGTCCTTCGACTTCTACCTCGGCTTTTGCGTTACCTCGAGCATTATACTACATAAATACGTTACTTATAAACTTGCAATTGCAACAGTTGGATACAGAAATGCCGGAGCAAACGTAAATAATCTCGTGCACGAGATCGTCGCGAAATTACGGAATAATTTTTTCGCTCTTGTAGATGCTCTTATCGGCCTCGAGTCGCGCGAAGACGTAAAGACGTCGCACGGACGTCGCGTCGCGCGCGACGAGACATTTTACAAATAAAACGGTCCGCGATAAAGCGCGCAGCGCGCGTTATCGAACGCGAAATTGTTAAATGATCAAGAACCGCGCACGAGTCGGGATATTAATTAAGAATAATTTACTCCGTTCCGTCGCGCGCGCGCGCGCGCGCGTATCGTGCGAAACATTGTAAAAAAACAAGTCGTAAAGCAATCCGACGGAATAATTTATTCCGAAATAACACATTTCTCACGGAAATCCAACACACGATCGCGCTCCGGCTACATCACCACACCGTGCGACGTCGTTCGGCTCGTTGATTGCAACATAAATTAATATCGTCGCGTTCCTCCTCTCTCGCCCCGTCGTCCGTTATTATCTCAGTCGTCGACTAAGATACGACCGCGGCTTTTTCCTACCTGTGTTCGTTCGCAAACATACACATACACACGCACTCGCGTGTACGTGCGCGCGCTCCCCTCTTTTCACGTCCGCGATCGTGTATGACGTTGACTTCTCTCCGTCCACTCTCCCTTGTTTCTATCTCTCTTACTTTTCTTTATCGCAAGTATCCGATACGTGCACACATAGGTGCGTAAATAAGGAAGCTATTGAACTTAGATAAGAAACCGGCGTACGCGGCCATGTATCATCCATGTATGTTCGCGCGCGAGTTACGTAACCGTGCGCTTCGAATTAGGTGTATCTGACGACGCGACGCGACGCGACGCGACGCGACGTGACGTGCCGTGCCGTGCCGTGCCGTGCCGTGTCGTGTCGTGCAGACGGGAGGTGCGACATGCGCTTCATTCCTGCGCGTCCTGTGCAGGTGCGCTGCGAGGTTCGCGCACTTTTGCGTACAAACGTACGCAGTATGTTGACTTGCGTAATCTTGACGAGTAGTCACGTCCGGTAACTCTGCTCTCTGCTCGCTCGCTTGCACACGAGCGATTACTCAACGACTTAACGCCTTAACGTAGCGTCGCGAGCGGCTGGAACGAGCCAAACGCGCGCGGCTATCATCGCGGATGATAGTCCGCCAGACCGTCGACAAGTTTGTGATCTATCGATCATCGCGCTCGCGCGCGATTAACAACGGCAGTCAGCCGTGACCAAATATCGAGATTTTTGTTTGATGTAACTTTCTCTCCTTTTCTCTTTTCTCTTTTCCTTTCTCATCCGCTACTGGCGCGACTGGTGCAACTGGTGCAACTGCTAAAGGTCGCACAAGTTTGCAGCGTTAATATTCCGATAGAAAAGCATCGAGGAATCTTTTGACGGAGGACTCTTGGAGCCTTACTCCACCGATCAGAGCGTGCTTCGCTGCGACGATTAGCAGCGGCGGCACTCATTAGGACGAGCTGAATCGTCGTTCTCTTCAAGCTCGCGCGTCAAAGCTCATTGTAATGATAGCTCGCGAGCGATGCCGCACACGGTCTCGTAATATAATCAGTCATTCTCCAAGCTCTCTCCCGCGGTTCGTCCACTGTCAGCGGTGAACCGTGCCGATGGAAATGACCGCTAGGATGATTTTCACCCTAGGCTAATTATTGTTATTAGTCGGTGGGCGAGCATTGGGAACCGCGATCATTCGCTCGCTCGCTCGCTTCTGATATTACGACGAGGAGGAGGAGGAGGAGGAGGCAGTCTGCCATTAGCGCCGCGCGCCCGGAATGCTGATACGTTTTTTACACGCGCGCGCGATATGTGCCGCAATTACCGCGTCGGGCCCTCCTCTGCCGCCGAATCCCGTCCAATTTCGTGCGTCGGGGGCGTATGCGTTAGAATAGCGTAGGCATACGCTATATAGGCTCCACGGTAGCTCATTGTGTGTGGAGGAAGCCCGCATGAGCAGAAGAAGGTAGCCGGCGCGCGCTTATTACAGTAATATTTTCAACACCGCCAACGTGTGAGCCAGCAATGACAGCGCGGCGATATTATTATTTGACTTGAGTCAGATTTACAATTTTTCATTTCGATGTCAAAACTGAAGTTAAGTTGCAAAAAGTAAAGAGAGACACTCTCGCGAGTAATAGGGGAGAAAGCTTTCATTTTACACGCGTCGTTCAGCCAGCCGATAGTCACTCCGTTCCGCCCCGTGCACCCGGGGTCTCCTCGCACCGGAGGGACAAGTCGCCAAAGCGGCGGCGGCGGCGGAGACGGAGTATGCCCCCTCGGTGGTTTTACGACCGAACGAGCCCGACTTTAGAAAATCCGTAATGGCGGTGTTCGCGGAGGCTGACTTAAGCGAGCAGCACGAAAACCGCAACCTCCGGTTCCCAGCGAGGTCAACGTATTAATTACGGGGTGTTTAGCGTTAAATTTTGTGGAACGGCGAACCCCTCGCCGCCGCCGCCGCGTCGAGTCACGTCGCGTTGCGCGCGCGCGCGCGCGCGCGTCTCCTTTCTGGTCCCTCGCGTTCACCGCCATGGAGGAGATTCCTACGAACAATTATTGTATGACGACCGCAAATCGTCGCCTACGGCGCGAAACCGATGCGTTCGCCGGCGGCAATAGTCTGCTGCGCAGCCCTTTTCCGACGATTCGCTTCGCAGTTTGTGCGTGGCGCGCGGGGTGCCTGCCATCCGAGGGGTCATCGACGTGTCGGAGGCTCGAATTTTTCGTGGCCGCAACGTCGAACGCGGCGCGGCGCGGCGCGGCGCGGCGCGCTCTCGACGGGATAATGGAAAGCAATAATGCCTGTCTGACGTGGAGGATCGTACGCGCGGGGGATGGGCATTACCAGCACCGTCGCTCTCTACCAGGGGCCCCTGGCAGCCTACTGACCCTATACTTTCGATTTGATAGACAAGCGGCGCGCAAAACCAACCGACGGCGTGTCGTAACTGACCGCGCGTGTAATCCCACGTGAAAATTGAGCGCGTCGCGCCCGCAGGTACTAAGTAATCGGCCGGCCCTCGATCAACCTTTGCCAACTTGCGATATCATCGATACACTGGCGGGGAACGAGCGAGTCGAAAGCTACCATCGTTCGCTACGAAAGGATCACACCGCGGCCCGTTCAAAAGCCGCATTTTAATGGAGGCAATTTGCATTTGTCGCGCCTTTGATTAGTTATACACGTTTCTGCCGCCTGACGTTGCGATTTAGAACTGTAGAGCTGTGCGGCGAGCGAGCGGCGCAAAAGTGCTGTGAAAACGAGTCACGGATATCATCATCATCATCATCCCCCCTCCCCTCCCCCCCCCCCGCGATGAAAAAAGCGATGAAGAATACCGAACGGACGGATAAGGTTGGCTTCTCTATAACCGCAGACAATGAAGCGTCGTTAAAGCCGGTTGGTCTCGGTGCATTCTTTCGCTCGCATTGTGGCGCGCGGACTTCTCCGGGGAGGGGCCACTCCCGCTCCACCCCCGCGCCGACACGCTTTATGCCTAATTTCGCGGGGCGGGCCAGGGGAAAAGCCCGTGCGATAATCGGGATTTCATAGCTCGACGCGCGATACGCGCCGGGCACCCGTGCCAGAATTCGAATTCTATCTGCCTTCTTTTTTATCGATATCGATCTTCGCAGGTTTTTTGCCTCGGGGCTGTCTTGTGTCTTCGGACAATGGAGGACGCTCGAGAGAAGAAAGGTACGCACCGCCGCCGCGATGACCTCCCGGCAACCCCGGGAGAGTGCTGCTGCCCGAGTGAACTCGCGGCGCGAGCGGCGCGAGAACGCGATCTGCGTGTTTTGCGAGTGAAACTTGACTCAAAATGGAAATGTTTTGAGCAAACATTTGCTCGAAACAACAGTGAAAATATTATTCTTAACTTTCTATAAAGATATTAACTTGTTGATTCATAGATAAGTTATTCGAATTCAAATAGCTTGGCTGTTTAATACTTCACTCGAGCGAAACTCGAAGAAAATCAGAGTAATAGAGTTTTACGTGTTCGACGACGTCGACGAGGAATCGTTATGTGTCGGTTATGTTAATCGTTTCACAAAATACGAACTATGCTCCACTGTACGCCGGCTGAGTGTTTTCTTTTTCTTGTATTTTGAAGTGACGCTGCCTCAATAATGCACACAAACACGCGAGAACCCGCGGAGATCTAATCAGCGACTCCTAATTTATACGAAAATGCGCCGAAAGGCGGCGCGCTAGGAGAGATCCAACCGCGAGAAAGAGAAAAAGAGCGAGAGAAAGAGAGAGAGAGAGGGGGGGGGGCGGGGGGAGGGAAGAAGGAGAACGTGTCCGTTGTAAAAACGCAGACCTCGTCTGCGGGCGCCAAAGGGTCTGAAAATAGCCCATTTAATCCGCGGGGCTCCACCCACCCGGCGCTATTAGCTTTTGCATTTTTAACCTATGAATTCATCTCCGAAAATTAACAACCCAATTAAAGCGGCCATTAACGTCTCGGTATCTCATTAGGCGGGGATCGTTTGCAACTTTTAATGGAAGGGGGCACCCGGTTTTTGCGAAACGAACAGACGGACGAACGGACCGACGAACCAACGAACGAACAGATTCTCATTACAGAGAACTGCTTTATGATGCTTTCTTATCGCGTTTATGCCATCCGAACGGCTCCAATCGAGCGTGGAGTTTCGCCATGAAACTTTTCGGCTTGCATTTAAAATCAGCCTCCCGATGCGTATCGATAATTATTTACGATTCATAAACCGATCACCGGCGTGCCAGCTACCGCGTTAGAAAGTTGTTCTTCTATCACGATCGAGAAAATGATTTTCCAGATTACTTTGCCCGGTAGTAAATTCGATTCTCGCCAACGGCGTTCGTTGCATTTCGTTCGAGAGATATCGTAATTTTAAGCTATTGTGTATCTTTTTTTCTTACTAGAATACTACGATACGTATATATATATATATATATATATATATATATCGTATACATATACATACACATATATATATATAATTCGATAGCGTTGAACGTCGCGATTGTCGCTTCAACAATGTTGACAATGACGGAGCGATCAATGTCATTTTCCCCATATGAATGAATCGTGGTCGACTGCACGAGGCGAGCGGGCTGTTTTTCGGAGAACCAGAATCACAACGTTCTCCTATCTTTCGAAAGTGATTATCTCACTCCCACGCGGCCTAATAGACGCACAATGATCGATGGAACGCCGCACCACTCTCTCCGAGCGGTCAATCCCTTCGATTTGGGCGCGAGCGCGGCGAATCTCCGGCAGGTGTGATCATGGGAAAAGATCAATTTCACCTATAATGGAAACGTCTCTCGCGGCTCGCCGGATTCGTCTCGTTCCCTAACCGCGCGGCACCGCCCCGCTCTTTACACGATTTTTCGGAGAGGATCTTTTTTGTAGAACGAGGAGCGCGCACTCGTCCCGACGGTCATTCATCAAGGGCGCGACTGTGTTCCGGACACCTGCATTGTCTCAGACCAGAGACGGAGCAGACTCCGGGCTTTTCATCCTCCCTCTCCCCATCTCTCTCGTTTCTTTAACAGCGCGCGCGCGCGCGCGCGCGACGCTCCTCCTCATTGTTTCACCTCTCCGAAGCGTGGTCGATTTTCGCTGTTAAACGGCATTTCGGCACCGGCGGTCACGAGATTGTCCATAACACCTGTGCTTCGCCACCCCGACGGATCGCGCAACCCTCCTACGCGAAAGACGCGCTCGCCCCCGAACCGTTTCCGCCGAGAGCGACTAAACTTTTTTCTGCCTATTGTTTCAGTTTCACGCTCGATTTTGCCGTACCGTTCTCCATCATTTCGGCCTTTGTCTCGTGGGCACCGGCGAACAATGGAATTTAATTAGGGATCCATCGGGGCTCGCGCTTTCTTCCTTGAATACGGTCGCGGCCACCAGGGAGAAAGAAAGAGAAAGTGCTGCGGTCCGCGGAATCCTCGACTCGAGTGATTCCGCCGTGGATCACGCAGTGGAAAAAGCTTCCCGCGAAACTTTTGAGCAAACCGCTGAGCGGCGAATTAATATCCAGGAGTCGTATCCGAATGCTCGTTAATCCGCGAGAGCCTCGCCTCGAGAGAATTTCACATTGCGCGTGGCGCGCCGGTCTTTCGCACCGGGGAGCGAAACGGCAATGCAAATAATGAACTTTTGATGGAGCAGCCCGGACGGAGAATCGGCAGAAATTTATGCCGGGCCTACTCTACTCAGAGCCTCGTCCCGGAGAGCGCGCGCGCCACCCTCATTAACAATATTCATTGGCGGTTCCGCGCCGATAATTCAGCCATTCATCTGGCCGATCTAACGATCCGCGTTCGGTTCTTGCGCTCGCTCCGGCGAAATCGATTAAAGTGATCGACTGCGGGCGGGAATAGCCGATTCCTCTCTCTCTCTCTCTCTCTCTCTCTCTCTCTCTCTCTCTCTCTCTCTCTCTCTCTCTCTCTCTCTCTCTCTCTCTCTCTCTCTCTCTCTCACGAGGCGATCCGCGTGTACGGACGGCAGCCGGGAGGGAGGGAGAAAGAACGCGAGCATACACACGGAGACTAATTCCCGGGACAATGCATCACACCGAGAGAGAGAGAGAAAGAGAGAGAGAGAGAGAGAGAGAGAGAGAGAGAGAGAGGAAGAGAGGGAGAGAGGTGGTTCTCTCGAACGGATGCACTCATCAAGGAACTTCACGTAATAAGGATAGCCGCGCTCGCGCACGCGCTTCTAGGGAGATGTATGCCGTGGTTTTTTTGTCAAACCACGTGTGCGTGCGAGCTCGGTGCGGGATCGAGTTTCGGTGCCGCGGCGTGCGGGTAGATAATGTGTCTCTTTAATTACAACCGGAGCGCTCCTCTCCAGCGCTCTCGTCTATCTCGTGATGCATCGCCTTATTTAAGCGCCGGTAATTATCTGTAGACGATATCGAGAGTATGTGTATCCACCCTACGATTCAGTAGGATCTTATCTTGGCCAGCACTCCGGAAGTTTTGGACGTTGGGACGAGGGTTCGCGCGACTGTA
>NW_020230603.1:0-80747 GCF_003227715.2 Harpegnathos saltator | reverse complement strand
GTGTGAGGCGGGGTAGATGCTCCGTAGTAGTAGTGCAGGATCTCTGCACGCAGTTGACGGTAGAAAGGCCTCGGATCTCGTGGCGAGAATCCGCGTCGAATGATCGGGTAGTCGCGGATGGGTGTCACAATCGATCTTGCTAACACTGTATGATTTGCGGGCGGTAGCTTTCGGGCGCTCTGGCACGGGCGACTGAGGAGTTTCTGGAGAGCGAGGGGGTTCAGTGGAACGAGGATGCCCCTTGTCGGGAGCGGAGTTGGTGGTTTCGACACCTAGGTAGGGGTGGTACGCTTGTCCGTGCTTTAGTTGGTATTCTAATTTTTTGATGAATTTCTTACGACCACCCCTGCGTACAGGGCGCATTTGGAATCACTCCCGTGACTCCGGCCAGCTGTATTCGTGTGGTTAATTCGGAGTTCCCTATTCTGTCAGGCGGTGCGATCGGGTCGCAACCTATGCGCCTTCGAGTAACTAGTAGACGGTGCGATCGAGCCGCAACCTGTGCGTCTACGGATGGGCGGTGCGATCGAGCCGCAGCCTATACGCCCCTATTCTAGTGATGCGAATACTTGAAGAATCGGCGGCCAGTTATCAGCTAGGCGATTCTAATGCGTTAGCGGTCGGGGATGGGAGGAGATGGGAGGTGAATCTAACCTTGAATCGGCTAACAAGAGTATATTTTACTAAATGAATACACGAAAATATTCTGAGTTAGATTTAGTAAAAATATTCTAAGTTCACATTCATAAAAATATTCTAAGTTAAAACTCATAAAATATTCTAAGTCAAAACTCACGAAAATATTCTAAGTTAAAACTCACGAAAATATTCTAGTTAGATTTAGTGAAAATATTCTAAGTTCGTATTCACGAAAATATTCTAAGTTAAAACTCACGAAAATATTCCAAGTTAAAACTCACGAAAATATTCTAAGTTAGATTTAGTGAAAATATTCTAAGTTCGTATTCACGAAAATATTCTAAGTTAAACTCACGAAAATATTCTAAGTTAGATTTAGTGAAAATATTCTAAGTTCGTATTCACGAAAATATTCTAAGTTAAAACTCACGAAAATTTCTAAGTTAAAACTCACGAAAATATTCTAAGTTAGATTTAGCACTTATACTAGACCCTAGGAGGGATGGAGGAAGCACTGCACCAGATCACTGCACGACTGAGACTGGCTCTCGGGCGCTCCGCGGTCCCTGAGCTGCGGCTTTCCCGAGCCGCCGAATTTTCCTCTGGAGTGGGAAGGTAGTGGGGTTTGGAAATTAGAACTTAGAAAATTTCGGCGCGGAGGGACTTAGAAAAATTCTCGGCCGAGGGACTTAGAAAAGTTTTGGGTTGAGGGACTTAGAAAAATTTTGGGTTGAGGGACTTAGAAAAATTTAGGGTCGAGGGACTTAGAAAAATTTGGGTTGGGGGCTTAGAAAAATTTATGTTCGAGGGACTTAGAAAAGTTTTGGGTTGAGGGACTTAGAAAAATTTGGTTGAGGGACTTAGAAAAATTTAGGGTCGAGGGACTTAGAAAAATTTTGGGTTGAGGACTTAGAAAAATTTATGTTCGAGGGACTTAAGAAAATTTAGGGTCGAGGGACTTAGAAAAATTTTTGTGGTGATTCCAGGGAAGGAAGAGAGAGAGAGAAAAAAAAAATTTTTTTGTGTGGTGCTTCCTCTTACAATTGGTAGTGCGGATGTGACACCTCCCCCCTTATTAGAAAATGTCGGTCGTTCATTGAACCGACGTTTTCTGGAGATATGTATATATGTACTTATTCTAAATGTCGCTTTAATGTCTGGTTTGGCGTATTTCGCTCAGATAATTATTTAGTTCGCTGTAACTTTTTGTTGGGCACTTGCAATTCGCGCTTCACTTTCACTGTTAGTGTCTCGTGCGTTGTCGGCTGCCTCGGGTTTTGGATGTACTAATACTTCCAAGGCTGCTTCTTCTTCTCTGGGCTGTTCGTTCTGTTGGGTCTTCCCGCGTCCTCCAAGGTGGATCAGCAGGTGGGTGAGTGAGCTCCAGATTGCGCCTAATAGGTGGAGGCTCCATCCGTATATCGAGTGGAGTGCGTAGCCTCTTATAATGGAGTCGACTACCAATTTGGCTAGTCGGATCAGGAGTATGATGCTCAAGATGCCTGCGCTCGCTGAACCGAATGTGATGAAACCTTTCCATAGGCGTGCTCCTGCGCTCTCGGCGATTTTTTCCAGAGATTCTTCGTCCAGCATATTATACAGGGAGATGGTTCCGGCTGGGACCTTTCTTCCCATGGCTCCTTGTGCTAAGGTGCTGATGATTGCAGGTTTCTCCACTGGGAACATTATGTGGTTCCTGAGTCGGTCTAGGTCGTCGGCGGAGTATATTCCGCTGGTCGCCAGGTTGGAAGGGTTTATGTACTTCCAGGTAGGCTTGGTAAGAGGTCGGATTACGGGAGGTGCGATTGATTCCACTGGTCTGGCATCATTTTATACCAGGCCTCCTCGATATTGTACATCGGAGGTAACAACTCGTTGCATTCCCTCGGTGTGCCGGATTTGGTAAGGATGCGTGAGCGCGGTGTCAGGAAATATGAGGCGTTGTTGTAAGTTACTGGAAGTTCGTTGTAGCAACGCTCTGCTTGGCGGATTTTGCACGTGACTGGGATACATTTAATTATATATATGACTTCTCCGGAGGTCACTGCCGTGTATCCGTGGCTTTTCATTAGGCGGTGCGCTATTTCATCCGGGGCGATGCTAGATAAGGATAGTGCGTTTTCTAGGATTTGTCTTTCCAGGCGCGCATTTCTGTATCATGATGTCCTTTAGAGTTTCGTCAGTTGGTTTTTCATGTGACGTTCGATGTAGACAAATTTGGAGTTCACGTAGGCGAACATGTCTAGGTTGTCTATTGCGATATTGGATTTTTCCTTGAAAGTCCGTCCTCTCGAGGTTTCGAGAATGAAGAGTTTTGGGTGTTCTGTGTGCATGATTTTGTACCCGCAGAGGTTTGATTCTGAGGTTTTGGCGAGGGCGAATGTTGCATCGTTGTTAGTAACTGTGTAGATGGTGGGTCCATCCCCTTGTCCGGGTGAAGGGGATAGTTTGTGCGCGAAGCCTTCGTAAAGTATATCGTATCTGTCGAATTACAATTATCCTTGGGTGTGGATTTTCCAGTATGTAGTGGTCCGTCGGCGTCGAGGCATTCCGGCTGGTGGCCTTTGCAGCGGCATTCCCGAAGGTAGTATGACTTCGTTGGCCAATTATTTTGATGGGGACCAGGAAAGTCTCGTAAGGTTATTCCGGACGCTAGCCTGGACAATGGCGTTTTCCCCACGTTCCGAATGGGTCAGTATAGCGGCTCCTTGACAGGCGCCCGTCGTTTTGTAGTGATCCAGCGAGCGGTCAGACTCCGTGACGTAGTTGAGTTTCTTTTTAAACCGTCAATTAGGATTATCGTTTCCCAAAATATAGCTCCTGTTTCCTGGGACTTCCTGCAGGCTTCTTCGGAGATTTCTCTTATATAGCTCCGTTTCCTCCGGGGACTCAGTGGATACATGGAACCACATTCCACAGCGTAGATTATGCGGTCGACTTTCTGGCGGATTGAATGGCCTCCGGTGTGGGTGAAGTCGTTGAATTGCATTAGCTGTAGATAGACCTCTTCTTTCTTAGTTCGACGTCGTCAACGTGGCATTCGGGCAATGTCGGTTAATGAGAAGCGATGTAATGTTTAATCCTCCTCCCCACAGTCGTATCCCAGGAGGGCGGTTGCAGGATCGGTTCCGAAGGCAGCGAAGAGGGCCGAGGGGCTTGTCAGGAGGCTGCATCTTGGTGCGAGGCTCGTGGGTGTACTGAATGCTGTGCCCTTCCGTCGCGTCGTTCTTGCCTTGTTGTCCTGGTGTTAGCAGTGGGGGCTTGCCTGGCCATATCGGTCGACGAGGGGCCTTTGGGCTCCTTATTACTAGACGCCAACTATATTACTATGGGCTCGATTTTCGTGTGGGTTGTCGCTTTATCTTACTAATGCCGTATGTTATTATTTCGTAAATTCTTCTAGCGTCGACTCATACGGCTACTGGGCCCGAGGTACTTGGTCTCCTAGCTGTTACCCTTGCTGGGTTCTTATTAGTAAGTACACGCAGCTCCTACTCTCAAATTCTGCAGGGTTTAGTTTCCTCCATCAATAGTAAGCGTTGCTGACGGGTGCTTGGCTCCGCAGAGTTCTCGCGAGCGAGAGACATATGTGTGGATTAGAAATAGCCTCCGCACCTGTAACGAGAAAACTCCGACCCTCGAACAGCTTCGTCGGCACGTGCGCAACTCCATGACACAGGTGTGCCAGATTATTACATTGGATTAAAGGAACTGGTGAGTGCCATTTGCTCTATACTCCGCGGAACATCGTGTCGAGCCCGACAGATCGCGCGTATCCCTGGGGAGAATCACGCGATTCGTTTGACCCAAAAATTGCGATCTAGCCCCGCGTCCAGGCCCGAGCACCTGCAGCCTAGCATCGCAGCCGCGGCCGACCGGGACGTAACATCTGATCGCGCTGATCGTCTCCTTCGTAGCTTGCTGTTTGCTGTACTACGATGGCGAGAGAACGTTGTGCGATTGCGACGCGTCGATACCGTCGCGATCGGTCGTTGTCGCGACTTCGACGAACTAGCGACCAAAGTCGCTAGTTTTCGACGACTCGACGACGTACATAGATCGAGCCGAGTCGAAATTCATGGTACCCACGGGTACTAAGGCGCGCGTTGCGCTCTTAGCATTCTATGAATAAAAAGAGAGAAATATTCGCAGTTTGATTCCAGCGATTCTTTATTCATCCTTATCTCTATTCGCAGGATTCGCGTCGTGATCGCGCGATTGTCGTACTCTGAAGAAGGACATGACGGCGTTAAACATCGAGATCGGAACGAGTCTCAAATCGAGTCGAATCATATCCAACGCGATCGCGCCATCGTCGTCGCTGTTTCTTTCGTTTCGCGAGACGAACAACTGTCGTTGCGTCTCGTACAGTTCACAGCACGAGATGTTGTCGGAATGGCGCATCGTTCGATACCACGAATCCACGACGTCGAGGAATCGTATCGTCGTGCTGTAAAAATACAGACACGCGATCAGGCCGTTCAATGTGATATGCGCAACATCGAAACGATTAGTGCGATTGTTAGGCCAGTAACGAACGTGCATGGCTCGCATGATCCAATGTCGACAGTGACCGTTGCACAACTGTCGATGCGTTTTCAGCAGAGTTTCACAATCGATCACCATGGGATACGATACGTTTTTCATGCTTTCGATCAAGCGATATCGATCGGACGAGTTTTGTCGATATTGGGGCAGAACCGTGCGATGCACAGTTTTCGATTCGATCGCTTCGGTCACCTCGCGCTGCAGCGTTTCGAGCGACCGACGACGTCGCCTCAGTGACGCGATGAGTTTGACGGTGACTCGAGAAATCAACTCTCGCACTTTCGTCGCGATTTCGTCTATGCTCCATGCGATATTTCCCAGTTCCTTCGCTTTCGTCAAATGTTCGCTCTCGAGCGATCGATTCTGCGTTACCAATTCGGCGCGTTCCCTTTCGAAAACCGCTGATCTGAGCGTTTCATCCACGGTCACAGCTCGCTCCAATTCGACGGTTTTACATTGAATGATAAGTCGCACCGAGTCGTCTGTACTGTTCAACAGAGATGCCAATTCGTTCGCCGATTCTGACAAGTTGCTCGCTTCGTGCATCAAGTCGAGACGCTGTTTCGAAAGAACGATACCTTCACGCTCGAATCATTCGCCGTATTGCGCTCGCGCTCGATCGAGCTTCTTGTTGTACGCGACGTTCAAATTAACGATTCCGCTGGTCAACGAGTTCGCGGTTTGTCGAAGATCGAAATATTTGTCAGTTTTTTCGCGAATCAATCGTCGCAAATTGCGCATCGTCGTTTCGATCGCTCGCTCCGTCCGCTTCGACACGCCGAAGTTATCGTCGATAATCGATTCGTGCGATTCGTTGTGCGACCGAACAATATCAACGTTGCGAAAACGATGATTCTTCGTCGCGTCGAACCTTGACTGTGTCAAGAGCTCAATTGATGCTATCGCGTTAATGTCGACGAAGCCGTACAGTCTCAGGATCGTTATAACGCGATGAGCATTTTTCGTTGCTTCGTACAAGCGAACACGCGCCTCATGAGCGGCAGAGATCATATCGCTGAGACGAGAGCTCGTGGGCGGATAGTCATCGGACGCGATGTTCTCACCACGTGACACAGTCGCGAAAAAACTCAAAAGTTCGGTCGCCACGTCAGGCGTGTTGAGCGTTATCTCAGTCGCACGTAGCAATTCGAGCGTGAACGAATCCATTCGAGGCCAAATAATAACAACATTCGACAATTCACCGCGCGCTTGAGCGAAAATAACGATTCGCTCTCACGTCGCTTAAATGTTCAACCGAGCGGAGATAACGAGTCGCTCTCGCGTGTTACGCGCATTGATGCGTAGCACAATGTCTGAGTGTTAAGTCGAGCGTTGTTAATCTCATTGACCTCAATTCCCCCTTCTACCACGTTTTAATAAAGGTATATAAGGCTGAAACCTCCGATCAACACTGCTCTTTTTTTTTTTGATCACCCAGGAGAAACCCCGTACGGGTTCCTCGGCCCTGGGGGGAGCCGGGGTTATGTGGGACTTGCACCCACTAAAACTCCTGGGGGAAACACCAGCAGGACCTCAAGGCGAAGGACGGGGAACTAGTCCCCCATTCCTTCCCATCCGTCGCCGCCTAGCGCCAAAAGCGCCACTACTGTTTACCGCGCGCCGCGGACTTAGTGAAAGGGGGTGGTTAGGGGGGCGAAGGGAGAGCAGTCTCTACCTCGAAAGGCAAAAGCATATACTCGATTGCCGTCCCCACACAAGCCCCGCCACCGTGTCCTTCACTCCGTACCGGAAGGAGGAGTACTAGCCACTCCCGTCCTAGGGAGCGAACCTCTCCTTAAGATGGGTTTCTCACCACCGTTCCGGCGTTGGAAGCGCCGTCCTTTGATGCGACGCGCGGTGAAGCGGGACAAATATTGTTCCGCTGCCGACCACCACTGTCGCCGGCGAGGGAGGGGAGGGTCTCCAAACTCCCCTCCCTTCACCCTTCACTCACTCCATATGTTCGGAGTGGGGAGGGTAGAGAAGTGGGCCCGGCCCCCACGGGTTGTTCCCACTTCTCCTCTTTCTTCCAGTTGCCCAAGGAGGGGCAAACCTCCACCCCTGAGGGCCACTAACACCATGGAAAGAAGAAAATCTCCGTCCCCAGCGCCATGGGAGAGAAGGCAGCATCCAGGCTTGCGGATGTTCGCCGCCCGGTCTGCCGCCAAAGACCGTTTCCCTTGTAACGTCTCGCGTCTCCCTAGGGATCGTGATCCGCCTGCTCTCTATTTATTTAGGCCTACCTGCTTACACCGGCACTGCCTGGGATGCCGAGAGCTTTTCCGGACAGATGGTGAAAGGGGGGAAATATGGTGATTGTAGGTGATATAAAGATTATGGCTATTGATAGGAATAGAGACTAAACAATTGTTTATTTAACAATGAGACAATATGATAGTTAAAAGTGTAATATAAATGAGTGATAATACTTATAGTTATATAATTAATGAATACAAATGTGGTTTACATTATATAGCTGCTAGTAATGAGTTACAGTGAAGTGTTGAGAAAATGTACAGTTATCCTGCCCGGTGGAAGTAATGAAGGTGGTACGGTAATTTGCGAGGAGTTCCAGTGAGAGAATAGGACTCCAGTTGGTAAATGTAGGTGGCTGTCTTGTTGTTGAAAGTGTCGTCCTGTGTTAAATCTATCAATTCTATGTCTAGAGTTTCTGTCGTCGAACGCTGTTTAACCAGCCGAGGGTTGCGCGTGTGAGCCCTGTAAGAGCTTGGTAAAGAATGCGAATCCGGAATGAAGTGTCTTTGTGCGGAATGTAATGGACGTGGAGCGTATTTAAATGTGCTTATGAGTCTGTTTTGTAATAAAAACTTGATGTACGATGGAGGAACTAGATCGTGCCCCGTGATATCTTGTATTATACGGGGTTTGGTGGGGTCCATGTGTTGAGACAACAGGGCCGCTCGTCGGCAAGCTTCCTTACGTAGCTGCCTTGCCTTCTGTTTAACGCCCCCGCGATGTTTATTTGGCATCTAACGGATTGAGTTTAAGAATAACATTTTTGGTCGGACAAGTTAAAATAGCAATTGATAAAATTAATTATTGAGTGAAAAGGACTCTTGTGACTTTAGTTATCCGTTGCCAGAGTACTGTAAAAGTACTAATAATTAATGCTTACTACCATGCTTTGGCAGGGTTAGGTTATGCGGATTGTAGGAGAAGGATAATTGAGGCGGGTGGCGGCTGTCAGCTGCGCCCCTGAGATTGAAGGATGCTAAGCACTGTACAGGTTATTAATTCACAAGTTAAATTTCCTGATCTTGATGGAGAAGGGGTGGTCTTATGAGTTGGACGGGATGGATAGGATGCTTGAGCCGGGAGGCACCCGTAAGGCGCTCCTCAGTCTGGACAAGGATAGAGGCGGGTAGCTCCAGTAAGGCGCTTCCCTAAAAGTGAGCAAGATCTATGCTTAATAATGTAAGATTCAGATTTAATGGTTAATGAACTATAAATTCCTCTGGCAAGAGATGTTATGGCACCAATTGATTTAAGTAACTGAATAAAAAGGACAAAGATTTATGAATGCTTAATATCTTCCTTTCAAGAAAATGTTCGAATAAGAGGAAAAAGGCTGCCGATAAAACAAGGATGCTGCATAAAATTAAAATGCTTAGTAGAAAATATTGAAGAATTGTATGCCGATGCAATGGCATATGTTCGTTGTACAAGAAAATCGGTGATTTTAATGGAATTGTACAATAGCAAGTAACACAGTGAGGTAATTAAGGCGTATGCCGATGCAATGGCACACGTCTACACATACACAATAAAATCAGTTACAATTCAATAAATGCATATACATATATATATGTGGGTGGGGAAGGATGCACTTCATGAAATGATTTATATTATTCCAGCTTTTATAATGGATAATGTCAAGATCTTGTCGTTATTAAGAATATACTTTCGTCTAAATAAACAATGAGATTGTAAAAATATTATTAATCTGAAACCTTAGTAATTTGATTGTTTAATATAGAATAGTCTTTACGGATAATGGTAATAGCAGAACGCAGTATATTTTATATGTGCAAGTGCAGGTTACAGTGGAAACAGTGGGAATATTATATCAAGTACATAATTATACATGAAATTATAAAGGCATATAAATGTCTTATAACTAAAATAGCTAATGAGAGAGATAGATAGAAGGCTAACATGAAGGAACGTCTCTGTGAGTCCTTGTTACGAGATAATTGTAATTTTTATTTTTTTATTCAATGTCTATTAACGAGGTGAAGGCCTAGGAGGTTGGAGTAAGCAGATTTTCAAAGCAGAGTCTCCGGCGTAAGGAATCCGCCTGGAGACGATGTCAGAGTGGTGGGATGCCACTGCTGATAAGGATTCTGACTATACCAATACGGCTCTGTGCTTGGCACCGATGCCGTGCGCGCGTAACCCTGTGCTTAGCACCGATGTCATGCGCCCGCAAGGAGGAATGGAAAGGGAATAATAAGTGTGTGAGCGTAGTTCACTGCGTTGACAGACACTGGGGTTTCGTAATCACGATTTAGAAAAAGAAGAATCTGAAGATTGTCTCTCTCTCTCTCTCTTTATATATATACTAGCTTGTATAGCGTATCCTAAGGAAATCGGAACGAAATTCTAAGAGCGGTTTGACAAACTAAACGTAGATAATACACTATTCGGATTATAATGAATGGTCCTTATGTAAGGCAGTTACGAACCGACATGAACGAAAATTTCAGCGTGACGCTATGGTATCTGTTAAATAATTCGACTTGGCGTATGGTGAAACGTCACTGGTTCACCCGCGTAACAATGTTCCTAAGGCTTAGATCGCGATTGTATTTCACTTGCGCGAAACGCGGTGTATGTGAGTGTTGTGCATTAAAATATTATATACTTACTATTTATTTCAGTAGCTCAGACTTTTGCAGAGAAATCTCAAAGAACAGGCTTTTTTTATTCCAGAATACTCTCAATACTGTTGGGACCACTCTAGCCACGGCACAACTCGAGCGGGGAGTCGACTTATCCGCACACTTGGAGTATTATAAAACACCGTGGATGTTCTGGCAAGTTTCCTAAGAAATCTTCCAGATTTTGAATAGCACAAGGCAAAGGCTCTGAAGGAGCGTAGGAAGAGGCTCTTATGCGAGACGACCGTTGTCCGTGGTGGCACGGTCGCTCAGAGACACTTTTCCTCTTTGCGTCAAATTAACAAAGATGTCTTGGAGGCACTCCTAAGAGGCACGTCTGTACTGTATGAACTTCCGATGTCGACTCTGCGGTGGGAGCTGCTCCCGGGGCCTCGTTCGGTCCGGACAATGGAACTCAAGAGTGGGGTAGGCTATATGGTAGGAGTAATGGGATTATACGAGAGGGATCCAGAGTAGGAGCGTTCAAGGTTTTTCAGAGTGGGACTGAGTGGCGTGATGCTGACGGGGCATCGAGACATCTCGGCGCGCCGCCGGATGTGATAAGGAGCGTGGTCAACAGGATGCCCTATGTTACCTGATATGGGCTCGGGTTACTCGGGGATTCCAGAGCACCTTCGGTGGCCCGGCTGCGTGCGTGCCTTATCTTTGAGACTTCCTGTCGCCAGTCTGACTTATTAATTTATATGTGCTCGTAATTATTTATGCCTTATAATATTATAATTTAATAAAAAGAAATGGTTAATATTATATATGTGTGGTTCTTAAGGTTATAATATACGCCTAATTTAGTATTATATGAATAGTGTAATAGAAAGTTATAATGTTAATTAGTTATGATTTTTATAAAGACAATATGCATGTGTTATAATAAAAGAGATATTTGTTATTAATGTTTAAATGTGGTTATTAAGAATTATTATAAGAAATGCATATTGTTAACAGTGGGTTTTAGAGTGTAGAGATTTATAATATTGTTAACTGGAAAATTAGGATTTCTTATTACAGGGATCCTTATTATTACTGTTGTTAAATTAATGTTTCTCGGCAAGGCTGAGTTCTACCATAGAGCTCTCTACTTACGTATGTCGGTAAGGTAGATCCCTTGGGTAGGTTTCGTTATTATTGGCGTCGGTAATTAATTAACAATTGTTATAAACGGTTCTTATGTATAAATTACCGACTTTTAGACCTTATAGAAGCTTATGGTAATAGAAGATTCGATGAACAATTAATTTTTATTATTAGTGATGAGTTCAAGCCGTTGTACTGTACGAAGGAATTTAAAAGAGTGCAATATTTAAGAGGAGCTTGAACGTGGACAGAAGGCTTAAATTAAATTAAATAAAGTATTTAAACGTGACCAAGGCAAAAATGGTGGATTTCCAAGCTAAATAGGGTATTTAAACGACCCCTGAACTTAAATAAATGAGGTTTATTAAATTTTAAGTAAAAATTACCAAATTTTGAGAATGTACTGTCAGAAGGATTCTCTGTTTGTGGGCAAGAATTAATTGTTTTCGTTTGGCATTATTTCCTTTTGTAATTAATATTCTGAGGTTTTGACATTTGCTTATGTTTCACTAAAATGTTCTCTATGTACGTAGGTGTTAAAAATATTTTAAATTGACTTTTCTTAATTTTCACGGAAGGTACGCATTACTGATGTCCCAATAGTCCCTGCGTATGAATTTTAGAATTTTCTGAAGTCTACTGGTAAGTAACATTGTTGGTTTCTTATTAATTGTTAATGTTTTTCAAAATGTTAATATGGTCGTTAAATAGAGGTCTTTTAATGCTATTGTTAGCAATTAAGATTTTTCTTCTAGGCCTTATAGTTACTGAGAAAAACATGCCTTTTCCTGATTGGTCGAGACATTCAAATAGCCATAACTTCTAAACTATCGATTTTACAGAAATTTTATTAGGACATAATTTGTAATACTTTGAAGGAGCCTTAAATCGCACCGTGCGATTTTCTAAAATTATTATTATTTTAAAAGATATGAACTTTTATCGATAAATTTTAATAGTAACAATTACCCTCTATGGTTGAATCTACCTATATGTCTCGCTGGCCCTCCAATGCAGAGGCGAAAAAATGATATGGTGGAGAGAACGTCGCAGGACGTTACACCCTGCCGGGCTCGCAGTGCCCAGGGGTTGACTGCCGGTCCACGCCAAGCCCATATTCGCTGAGTACCTGTGTCCAGTTGATCCATTCGAACGAGTGCTCATGCGCTAATACTGGATATATACATTAGCGAACATTTACCGTCGGAATGATTCTTACCTAGTCTATGGCGCAGGACTACACTCGTTCGAAAGGAGCACCGAGAGCACAGTGTTGACCCCTCCGAGGGATGCCACTTTGTCGTAGTGGAGGGGCTCGGGCGTTCCCGTGATCCATTGGGGCAGTACCTTTGGTCCAACCGAAGGGAGGGCCCGGCGGGGAGGTACGCCCGCTAAGAGCATCCCAGGGTAGTTACGAAACCCTCTGCGCCAAGTTGGCACATGGTCTCGTTCTAGGAGGGAGGCCCCCACCCAGGCCAAGCCTGGGTACCCCGCAAAGCGGGGTAGCCAGGACAATTCCCGGTTAGGCCAAATAAATGAGGGCAGCCCTTCATAAACCCCCGGCGTTCGTCCGTGTCCGTAGACGTAATACGCCCACCGCTACCGTCAATATGACCGTCAACAAAACGTTATTTCCCCCCCCCTGATACGAACGCCGAATGGCGCCCATCCCCACGGATCCCACGTTGGGAGGGCGGCCGCGTGGACGCCGCCCCCCTTCCGTTGGGAGGCCAGCCAACATGCAGGTCCTGCCATGCGGTGACCGGCCTCTCGTTCAGCATCGCGGCACACCGCGCAACATAGTGTGCCATCACACACCCGCGCGGTATGCCCGCCCTGACCACACCGGTAGCACAGGCCATCGCGATCCACGGTGGCCGTACAGCTGCCACGGGTGTGCCCAATGGCCCAGCATTTGAAGCACTGGGCCGGCCTAGCCACCAGCAGAACTACACTGACGGCCGACCAGCCCAGTGCGAACCCACCCCTTCTGGCAGCTCTTAAGGCCGCCACCAAAGGGAGCCTAGCCCCTCGGCCCCTGGGTCCCCATTTCAGCGGGCCGAGATGTATGGCTTCCGGTGCACATTCTGCACAGCCAGCCAAAGCCATTTTGACCATGTCTGGGGAGGCTGCCTCATTAAAACCCGTGAGGCGGACCTCCCCACGCTGCACAGGCCGGTTTATCACCGCGTCCAGCAGCACCACCTTAAGGCGCTCCGCCAAGGCGTCGGCCTTTTTCCCCTCGGGGCCAGGGTCGCGGACGCGGACGAGGAGCGCCCCGTCGGCGCTACGACCCACATCCACGCCCGGGATCCTCATCTCCCTAAGGGGGATCTCTTCAGCCCGTTTCAAGGCCTCGGCGTACGAGGTCCCTCTAGACAGCCTAACTGTTACGGCTGCGGTTGCCGGAAGCCGCGGCCATCTCCTACCCTGTCTACTGAAAGTCAGGGGGGCCAAGGGCGGAGGCAGTGGGGTTGACCTCACACCGTCCGGGCCCCCCTTATTTCCCATTCCCACGTTCGCTCTCCCTGCGCGGAAGTTGCCCTGGGGAAGGTTGTACTCCTCGTTCCCCCAGTCGTCCGCGGTTATTACTCCGAGATTGCACAGGACCGAACCAGTCCGTGCCTCTGCCCCGATCAAGATCCTTCTTCCTCTTTTTGCGGTGTTCTGCACACTCCCAGCCACCATCCCGTTCCAGATCTCTATCTGAGGGGGGGGCGAGCATTCCCAGAGGTCCTACCGGCATCATAACCCTTGGGCCCCGCCCCCCACCACTTCTCAATAATGCGATCATCATCCTTTTGTGTTGACGCATCCCTCCTCAGGTGATGTTCCGATGCCTCAATCGTCATCACCCCTGTCGACCTCCATTCTGGTTTTCTCTTTCAACCCTAGCACTCTGGAGATCTTCTCTACACCTAGCCTGCTGGCTCTGAAGCAGCCTTAATTCTTCCTTGGATGCCTTCAGGGCAGCCTCAGCCTCCTCTTCCCCTTCATAGCCTTCTTATGTTCAAAGGCCTTCACATTTAATTCCTTTGCCATATATCGCCTCATCTGCTTACTATAGTCCGATTCGGCTTTGGATTTGGCAAGATCCTCCCTGGTTTTATTAAAATCATTCCTGAGTGCTTTAAGTTCGACTCTGAGCTTGACTCCGTCATCTTGACACATACTGCCTTTTTTAAGGAGGGCCCATATGAATTTCCTCGTATATTTCTTAAAGTCCCTCCAAGTCTCATCCGCTTCAGCATACCAGCTGTCTTCAAGCTCTTCTTCTCGGTCTATCATGGCAGTGACATATTGCGACATGTTACGCATGTCAGTGTCCCACTCAGTACCCTTCTCTTCTGCGAAGTTGGATGCAGGCATCAGCTCCACCTCCTCTTCTTCTACAACTGCAGTAGAGGACATCGATACGTCAGTGTCCGGGTTGGGCACCGACGGCGACCCCTCAACTGGTCCCTCTCCACCCTTCCTCCTTCTCCTCCTCTCTTTTTGTTTTGATAATGACTCCGCCATTAGGTTTAAACCCACCACTACCGAGGGCTCGACCGACCGGGCATGCCCGCACCACCGAAAACATGACCCGGTGATGTCCCTGAGCTCCCCCGGGGAGCCGGTCTATACCGCTGGGTCAGGGAGGATCATCTGACCACTGGGTTCCAGCCCCTTACTCCTGCCCTGACTCCATCGCTGGGACCAGACCGGTTTCAGGGGCCCCCCGTCTCCGACCCCGGGGGTACCCTCGGTAGCGCCGCCACGCGGGAGGCCCCGTGGAAGAAGCTAAGTCACCGCCGTCGCACCCCGACGGGACCGCTCCCCCACGGCAGCTGGCCTGACTACGCTGCCCGGTGGATGAGTTTAGGGATGATGCGATCCCCATCCACCGGGCACACCGGGGAGCCCCGACCCCGACCTCGGAATAAGTCCGAGCGGCCCGGAGCCCCCCCGCCACCCTGGGTATCGTGAGGGGTCTCAAGCTCTCACAGTGTGCAGACCCAGGTGTGACTCGCTTCTTCAGGCTGCCGGAGCACCGGCATACAATGCCCTAGGGGTGGGGGCCTCCCTCCCAGAACGAGACCATGTGCCAACTTGGCGCAGAGGGTTTCGTAACTACCCTGGGATGCTCTTAGCGGGCGTACCTCCCCGCCGGGCCCTCCCTTCGGTTGGACCAAAGGTACTGCCCCAATGGATCACGGGAACGCCCGAGCCCCTCCACCACGACAAAGTGGCATCCCTCGGAGGGTCAACACTGTGCTCTCGGTGCTCCTTTCGAACGAGTGTAGTCCTGCGCCATAGACTAGGTAAGAATCATTCCGACGGTAAACGTTCGCTAATGTATATATCCAGTATTGGCGCATGAGCACTCGTTCGAATGGATCAATTGGACACAGGTACTCAGCGAATATTTGTTATTTTATAGATATAATTTGTAACGAGGAGTTTTACCCCTGTTACCATCGTGTGACGGCGACCACCGATCGTCACACGATCGCGAGAAATCATCGCTAAGCGCCCGGCAACACCTATGCCGCGGCAACCCGCCAGACAGCCGGAAAAAGCCGAACTCTGCGAAGCGGTCGGGGAAGATCGGTCCCCCCAGAAAGGGGTAATTCACGGAAATCGCATGCGCGACTTTCCGGGAAATCGGGGGGAACTAATCCCCCGATTATCGGCCACCGATCATCGAGAGGAATTTAGGGTATAAAACCCGCTCTCGACGAGAGATCGAGGCAGACCGTGAGAGACAGTGAGTCCACCAGATCAGCTACCAAGGAGAGCTCCAGCGAGAATCGTGAAGAGAAGTCGACGAGAAGGCAAGGCATCCGCCGGTGAGTAAAGCTTCCACACCGTACCGAACCACCGGGAACTTTTACAAGACCCGGCAGCCGAGCCTCGTCGGCCGATCAGGCATCGCGACTTCACCGTACTTGTCCGTCTGTATCGGCAGCAGTTAGCCACCGACATAGAATATCTCTAAGCCTCCGTTCGCGAGATTACCGTATTCATCCGTCTGTGTCGGCAGCAGTTAGCCACCGGCACAGAATATTTCTAAGTCTCTGTTCGCGAATTTACCGTATTCGTCCGTCTGTGTCGGCAGCAGTTAGCCCCCGACACGGAATAATTCTAAGTCTCTGTTCGCGGATTTATACGTATTCGTCCGTCTGTGTCGGCAGCAGTTAGCCACCGACACGGAATAATTCTAAGTCTCTGTTCGCGAATTTACCGTGCCCGTCCGTCTGTGTCGGCAGCAGTTAGCTCCCGACACAGAATATTTCTAAGTATCTGTTTCCGAACGAACGGCAGCAGTTAGCCGCCGTTCCGCGATTTCTAAGTGCTCGTCCGTCTGTGTCGGCAGCAGTTAGCCACCGGCACAAAATAATTCTAAGTATCTGTTCGCGAATTTACCGTATTCGTCCGTCTGCGTCGGCAGCAGTTAGCCACCGGCACAGAATATCTCTAAGTATCTGTTCCCGAGATTACCGTATTCGTCCGTCTGTGTCGTCAGCAGTTAGCCACCGGCATAGAATATTTCTAAGTATCCATTCGCGGATTTATGCGTGCTCGTCCGTCTGTGTCGGCAGCAGTTAGCCACCGGCACAGAATATTTCCAGGTATCTGTTCGCGGATTTATACGTGCTCGTTCGTCTGTGTCGGCGATCGTGGCCACCGACATCGAATCTTTTCTAAGTTCCTGTGCGCGGATACCAGTGCTCGTTCGTCTGTGTCGGCAGCAGTTAGCCACCGACATAGAATAATTTCTAAGTTCTGTTCGTGAATATAAGTGCTCGTCCGTCTGTGTCGGCAGCAGTTAGCCACCGACACGGAAGATTTCTAAGTATCTGTTCGCGGATTTATACGTACTCGTCCGCCGACGTTAGGCAGCAGTTAGCCGCCGCGCCGAATTAGACTAAGTTTCTGTTTCCGAAAGAACGGCAGCAGTTAGCCACCGTTCCGCGATTTCTAGGTGCTCGTCCGTCTGTGTCGGCAGCAGTTAGCCACCGGCACAGAATATTTCTAAGTATCTGTTCGCGAATTTACCGTATTCGTCCGTCTGTGTCGGCAGCAGTTAGCCACCGGCACAGAATATTTCTAAGTATCTGTTCGCGAATTTACCGTATTCGTCCGTCTGTGTCGGCAGCAGTTAGCCACCGACACAGAATATTTCTAAGTATCTGTTTCCGACTAAACGGCAGCAGTTCGCCGCCGTTCCGCGATTCATAAGTGCTCGTCCGTCTGCGTCGGTAGCAATTAGCCACCGACGTAGATTAATTTCTAAATTCCTGTGCGCGAGGATGTGTTCGTCCGTCTGTGTCGGCAGCGTTGGCCACTGACGTAGAATACTTCCGAAGCATCGGTTCGCGGAATTATCAGTGCTTGTCCGACTTTGTGACCGTGGTACGCTGCCCGAAATAAACCACCTCCCGCTTATCCAAAGAACAGCTGGCGTAAGTCGCCCTCAACAGGACTCGTGGCCGAGGACGTCGGACCGCCAAGAGGCCGCGGAACATCCCCTTTGATCCCGCGGATAGGGGACCACCCTTGCGGCTACGCAGGAATCACGGGCACCAAGGAACGGACATCGCCGACGCCACACCGGGCCAGCGAGCCGCCCACATACACTTATATATATATATATCTATTATATAGCATCGAACGTCTTTTAAATAAACGGGGGCGCCTTGCGGGACGCACCCAACTTGTTAATACAGAAACGCTGAACACACATTTCTTCCGAGAAGCTACCTAGAATTAGCCCTTCACCCGAGTAACGCACCGACGCGGCGGCGAGCGAGGCGTCGCAGAAGCGGCGAGCCGGGCGCGACGGTGGGGCGACCGATCGCACCGAACCCCGCGGGCGTTACCGTTACAAATTTTAGACTATTTATCTGCTCTTGCTTTTGCTAAAACTGCTTTTTTGCATGTATGATATACACACATTTCCAACCTTATCCCTTATCATCAATTCCCAATCGTCGTTGTCGCGTTGAACGTCGTCGCGATACGCGGTCGCGTATCATCGTTCGAAACGTTAATTTGTCAGTTTATCGTTAGTAGCATCGTTTCATTTCATCCCATTTCCTTTTTCCTGTATCTGTCCAATATTCAACATTTCCGCACGCATTTCTTTTTTTGGCTTAAACCGCTTCATATAATTCTTATGACGTTTCGATAAAATTAAGGGTTACTCGTTGTCGCAGGCAGGCAAAAGTATAACAATTGTCGTAGGTAGGCAAAAAAAGGTGATCACCGGTGAATGACACGATTTGTTAGCTTGTTTATTAATTTGACAATTTTTTCAGGACTTTCTGTTTCTTCACACACACACACAAACGCACAGTGACAGTTTCCACATCCACCTGTTCCGCAACGAACCAATTTCATATCGTCAGTCGTCGCCGTCGCGTGAAACGTCGTCGCGATGCGCGATCGTGTATCGTCTCGTTCGAAACGTTTTTTGTCGATCATAATCGTTCATCAGTATCCCATTTCCTTCTTTTCGACAATACATTTTTGAACAAACGCACACACATTATCTTCTCTCTCTCTCTCTCTCTCTCTAGTTAACTTTGGACTTTGAACACCAACAAAAACAGTGTATATATTAACATTGTGTATATATTAACATAATACGGACAGAACAATATTAATATATGTACAACATAATATTATTCTTTAAACTCAACCATATTGGCGAGCTATTAGGTTTTCTTGTATGTGAATTGCATGTGATCGTCCTCGAAAGATACGTTCTCTTTCGTTATCTTCAACATCTTAAGTCCCATGCGACGGAAAGCTTCGATCTCCATTTCGTCTACTTCTACTTCTTGCATACGATGTGCAATTCTCATATTATGAGGCACAGCACATGCGTTTACTATCTTACCAGCCATGCCTGGCTCGTACATTAATCGCCTCTGCACTGATAAACATTTAAATACCGCTTTCCACATACCAAACAAGCGTTCTACGCATGACCTTGCACTACAAAGATCGTCATTATATCGAAATCGTGGAGAACCAGATATTTCGTGCTTCAAGGGAGTCATCAGCCAAGGTTCAAGATTATAACCATCATCACCTGTAAAGAGATAATCTTTATTTATCACTGTTTAATGAATAAAACCTACAATCTTACCAATTAATCAAGTATTGCGTTCTCCATTGTTAAATCGTCGTTCCATGATACGATGTATGGGAGAGTTCGATCATATGTATGCGTCATGTCGTGCGCCAGGATATCGTGCGTTTACATTTAATATTTTTAACTCGGGATCACAGATCTGAAATTATGATTACAAAAAATAGATTTTGGGATACTGAATTAAAAAAAAACTCTTATTTTATATTTTAGATTATAATTATATTGAACTTTAATATATAAATAATACGTACTAATTGGGCGTTGACCGTGTGATCACCCCAATGATTAACATAAGCCTCCTCATGTTCTTTTGGTCCTTTAATATTAATATAAGTGCAATCAATCGCTCCGATAGCACCTGGAAATGGCTGAGCTGCAGTTCTGAATTTTTCTCGAGCAATATGGCGTTCCATATCCGTCATGGGAAATTTAACCCATCGTCGTAATAATAAATCATTTATCGCATTGGTTACTTTTCGTATACAGCGACTAACAGATGGTTGACTCACTGCAATATCCCATTGCTCTCCGATTGCACCTTGGTAATAGCCGGCATAAAACCTGAGAGCAGTTAATATCTGAAAAAAATATTTTGGAATAAGCAATGATTAAATCTAAAAGCGATAAACTTTCTATAACTTATAGTCCTTAAATTTTACTTTAATGATAATATATGCACAGATTCATAATAACATATGACATTGAATTACTATAGTATTTTAAATGAATGCAAAATAATCAGTACCTGGTGTTCTGGGCTGAGACTATATGGACGCTGATGTTCTAATCGTGGTTCTAAAGTATTAGCCAATTCTATGACGATATCTGGAGTTAATCTATATAATTTAATAAATTCATCATCGTGGAGGTCGAATGGATCATGGGCATCTCGCCATTCTCTCCTCTCCACATGGCGTTCTAAACGTCTTACTCGATGCTCCAGATTTAATAAGTCCCACGCAAGAAATCCTTCTGCCATTTGTACTACACTAGAATGCAATATGATATTGCTTAATATATTACAAGTTATTTAGAACACAATAACGAATTTACGATTTCTACTAATAAATTTTTATAAATTATCAATAATTAATCAGAAAGTCATGAATTTCACATAGTTACTTAAATATATCCCTGGAGAAAATTTTTTACTGAAAATTAATGATTTTCTCTGAAAAATTAGTTTTTCATAGAAAGTAAAAGATTTTCAAAGTATGTCATAGAAAGTACGAAATTTTTATGAAAAAATATAATTTTCTCTTTTCTTTTCAATGAAAATCTGAAAATATCTGAAATGTTTTCTGAATTTTTCAAAAAGTGTTCCAATCTACTGAGTTTTTCATAGTTTTTGTCAGAGATTTTCAGCAAAATTTTTTCACCAGGTTTAGATATATCCAATCTTATATCACGTCAATAAAATTGGAGATAATTAAACATATATGTATCTACACATTCTTTAAAGTATATTATTAATTGTAAGATAAACGGTAAATCAAATTACGTTAGGTTAGGTTGGCTTAGATTACCTTGCTCTAATATCTGAGTTATCCTGTTTTCATTGCGTGTTAAAAGTATATAATATTAATATGAAGAGCATATAATATATTCTATATTATTTATTTAACAAATATGTACAGTGGTATTTAATATTATAGATAAACTCACCTTTGCTGACCTTTCCAAATTTTATTGCTATGTTACTGCTCCAATGCATTAATGAATCGTGTTTCCTATTTCACTAGAAAATATCACCAAAAATGTGTCGGTACGGCGATACCGTCACATCCCGGGGGTCACGTTAAAGTTTGTCGCTATCTAACGATGTTTATCGCGAACTAACGACAAATATCGTTGCACGTTCGTCGTTAGCAGTGATACAGAATAGCTACCGATACTTGTCGGTCGACGCCGTTAACGACATCGGTAGTTGTCGTTAAGCGTGTACGGAATAGCACCCCTGGTCAACGTTTATTGGCGCGACTCTGGCGGGACGTGGACGCCCGCTTTGATCCGCCCGTTGGCACATCGATCGCATTTTGAACGCTGTTGCGATATGCGCAAGAACAGCAATATTCGAGGAAAAGAAACGGTGAAGCAAAATGACGACTTGTTGCATCGCTTCGTCTCATTGGAAAATCACGTAATGTTTGGACCAGAAATGTGCGCTGCATTTCGGTCCAAATCGAGGGCGGCGGAACAACAGGCGTTGCAGCGTCTTTTTGATTCGAACGTTGCATTCCTACGTTGGGCAGGATCATTGGGTTGCCAGCATACGGGCAGAGTACGAGTAGAGCGGAGACAAACTCGAGCCAATGACGAAGAAGCCCCCGTGTTCCTGATGTGTTTGGAATGCGATAAAGTTATTCGTCGTCAATGCAATTGTACAGAAGCGCGCAGCGGCGCGAAGACGCACATAATGTAATGTATCAACGTTAATGTTTTAACAAGAAACACGACGTATTTATTTATTTCAACCAAATTGTCTTTTTATTGTACAATCACCTCTCCCTGCAAAACGTACAAATTAATTAATCAAAAGTACGATGTAACCTTTTACAACGATAATATGTTTTTCGATATCAAGCTTGAGTTGTGAGAGTTCGATCAGAGCGAGTCGTCGGCACAATCGTCTGAATCGCATTGAACAGACGCGGCGCCAAACGACGCAGCGAAAGATGCAGAGGCGCCAAATTTACTAATACTACCACCACCACCACCACCCGCGATAGCGGCGTTGATTAATACTGGTGCCTCCGCCGCCGCCGCCGCCGCCGCCGTCGCCGCCGTCGCCGCCGGATGATCTGTACCAAGCAAGTTGAGACGTTGTATTTTACGCGTTAGAGACAAATTGAGAAATACGCGCAGTTTGGTCATGGGATCTTGCCCAGGGAACACATCGTTACGTACGAAATTACGTACGATTTCATCGAGAATTCCGCTGCGATCGACAAATGCCTCGAATTTAAACGTTCGCTTCACATGGCGGAAATCAACATGAATCCATGGACCCGATGGGTCATGCTCGCATCTTTTTGTTGGTACTTGTACGTCAAACGCGAGTGCAAATAATCTCTATGGGATTCGTCAAAAATACCGTTCACAGTAGAGAATCTACCAGATTCGCGAATACCGTCGAAGAAGCCCTTGCGCATCATGGCTAAAAATTGTAAAAATATCTGCACGTGTGAGTCCAAACGTCCGATCAGTCTGTGCCATTTGCGCTGTTCAGTCAGAGAATCATTCTCAGATGGAAAGGAGAAAGATACAATTCGTTGACCTTCTTCGACGATATCTGTTGCGACAGTATTATCGTCAATGATTAGATCCATGTCGTCGACAAGAGCATCACTTTTGTTGCGGTGTATTGCTGTTTCGCTACTGTTGCCATCGGCGTCGTTCGCTACGTCGTCCCAGTTGTTTTCATCGTTAACATCGTTGAATTGCTTGCGTAGCTGCTCCATCATGGAAACGGAGATGTTACACTTGTGCGAATGCCGTTTGGCGTGATCGTACACTTCCAAGACTGTTCCCTTTATCGAATGCACCATCTCTCGTACATATCGCACATAGTTTTCATTGGTCACACCAGTCTCTCGAATGCATAAGTCTGCATCGAGGCGAGACAGTAAAGAACACACGCTGAATTTGACCAACAGGTCAAATTCAGCGTGTTGTCCATTGCCTCAATCGCGTGATATGTGCTCAATGACTCCAAATTTTTTCCGTCGGAAAACTCCATTGTACACTCGTTATTCTTGTGTTTCATGCTCATTGAGTTCCACATATTGCCCAAATTGTTCCAAATTCGTCTGATATCTGTGGCGGCATCGCCTGACAAAGTGTCCAACTTCTCACCACTACCACCACCACCACCACCACGTTGATCATCGGCGGCAGCGGCGCCGTCGTTACTGCCGCCGACGCCGCCGTCATTGTCGACGCTATTGCCAACAGGTCGAACGCGTTCGAGCCGTTTCATGGTACGTTTTGACTTTTCAACAATGTGTTCGGTAGCAGTGCGTCCATGTATGTTTCTCACAGGGGACCGATCGCGTTGCGTTCGATCGCCACGCTTGTTGGGGATACGTATCAGCGGTGAGTGCCAACGTTTTTCAATTTTCTTGTCATTGCGATCGTCGATCCCATCGTCATTATCGCCATGGTAGTCGCTACTTTCAATAACAGCTCGTTTGTACGAAACAGATGGGCGATAATAGGACTTTCGTTTCTCGTTGCCATTTTGTTCCTCGTTATCGTTTTGTTCCTCGTCGTCGTCGTCGTCGTCATTGTCGTCGTTGAGTCGAAAAACGCGCCGTTTCTTGCGTTCAATTCGTCGCTGTTTCTGCTCAGAGTCGTTTCCATCCCGATCGTTGCCCACATCGTCGCGATTATCTCGTCGCTTCCCAGATATGTTGTCCTTGCTCAATACGTAACGGTCATCTTCCTCTCGTTTGGTACGCTGAGAAATATATCGATCGATGTTGGTCCACATGTCTTCCGAAGCGGCGGCGGTTGTAACGGTTGTGCTGCTGTTGCGTTTGTTGCGTGACATGTTCGAGAGTATAAGTAGCGTGAGGGTGCAGAGAGTGCGTACGAGTAGGCGTTCGATGCGTCGCGATTACCAATAAAAGACGACTGACGTGTAGTCGTACGAGTCGAGCCTGTTATATACCCTCTACGCACACACTTGACTCGCTATATATGATCTTCCTAAGGGTGCGCAGCGCGTGAATAATCTAATAAACGCGTCACTGCTTTTAGCACTTGTTGCACACGCACGTCTAAAATAAGGAGGGACACGAGATAGATCGAAAGGTAGAGATGGTGCTAAGAACCAATAAATAAATCTGCGCATCACGACTTCCGCACAAAAAAATGTCGACGCAAGACTGGAAAAACAGCCATAATCTTTGTCATCCTTGTGGTGATTGTTATCGTATTGGCCTTTTGGCTCGGACGAAACAACAACAGCAGTGGTAACGGTACCTGGACCAATAGCAGCGGCAAAAGCGGTAATTCGAGCAGATCGAGCGGTAGCGGCAGAAACGATAGTAGTAACGATGGCAGTGGCGACGACGGTGACGTACTGCCAAACCGTTCGCTCTCTCCTCCTCCGTCGTTGTCGTCGTCCTCTACGTTTGTTTAGCCGCTAAGCCGCTGGATCCCTCTTGAGATACACCAGTCGTCGCATACATGCATGTTAACAAATGTCGTTCTTCAGGTCATTCCGGAAAGAACAGCGGTGACAATACTGCGACTGCGACGACAGGGAATGCATCAGGGCAGTAAGATTGAGCAATCGCTCAATGCACGCTGTTGTCCTAGTGTAGTAAGGTACGCCGCGACGATCAGGGCGTGTGACATTCTACATGCATAGAGATGACGGAGCGCACACGCGAACGCGAACAATTTCGCGCGTCACGCAACTTGGATCTAGGTGATTCGATGCGCGACGATGATTTTAGCGTACGACGTAATGCAACTAGTGAGCCCGAAGTTGAATTGATGGAGATAGATGAATCACGCAATGCTAGCGACAACGGTAACGATGCGATTGAAAATTTCAAACAGCAGTTTTCACTGCCCAAATGGTTAACGCGCATGCGACCGTTGCCATGGACGAGCGCTGAGGTGTGCCAAAAGAACGTGTGTCGAGGCCGTAACTGCTGCTTGTTTAGTCCATTGCAGTACTGCAGGGGCCTCGATGTCATAAATGGGTTCTGTGTGTTTTACCTGCGCGCCTTGTTCAATATCGTATACATAACAGACGCTCTATATCAGGTTAATCAGAATGGCGAAGCTGTGCTATGGCATCGTTCCCAGTGTTTCGTTGCGGATCCACGACCGATCGACGATCGATTCACCGCGATGTTTCCGATTTTCGAACTGTTTGATCGAGAACCCACAGCGAACGATATTCACCTGAGTAACTTGCATCGCTATTTACTGTCCGTCAAAGCGACCGACTGGCAACGAGTCTACTCGATGCATGTAAATTTTCTGCATCGGTTGATCACGTTGCACGGTAACTTTGCGCTCGTGTTACCACCGACTCGCGAGGACCAACAGTTTGACAGTCAGCTCATCATGCACTGGAACCTGTAGAACGAGTACTATAGCTGGCTTCTCGTGAAACATCCGGCACAATTGGGCCTGGCGTACTCGAACGGCTTGGACATTGTCAATATACCGGTGCATGCGTGCACGACTATTATGCAAATGATAGTAAGCCTCTTATCAACGTATCACACGCGAATCAACGATAATCGCTTCTCCAGTCTTCCGTCCAATTACGGCATCATGGTGCGTGGCCATTTGGCGTACCAAGATAATATGTGTTCAAACGGTACGACCACCACCGAAAGTGGTATACACGCCTGCGGCAATCTGGCCACTCTGCCTATCCTCCGTTACGATGCGTGTGAGACCCCGACTCTGCACTTTGACAGCGCGGTCAATTGCCACGAGAGCTTTTGTGTGAACGTCAAAGTAGACCACGATAACAATGGCCTGAGTCGCGCGATAATGATCTCGGATAACGATGAGAGCGACGACACGATACTCCCCGTATCAGCTGTGCACACATCGACTAGTAGTTAGCAGCGGCGGCAGTCGTCAAGCCGGTACGACGATGAACGGCTGTACGGTGGCCGATGAATGTTTCACGTTTCTCAAGACGCGTAAAGTACAAAGCGGCCACCTTTGAGCTCTCAATGAAATGCAACAGATGATCGAAGCGGTGATGGCCGTTGTGCACCTCAGCGTAGCCGTCGTGGCCATCGTTGCTCCACGATTCGTAGATGACCGTTCGTGAATCGACGCGACTGTTGACATATCTGCAAACAAACGGCTCGTCTTGAAAATTCATCGCGCCACTCGTATTCCGCACATTCTACGCATCAACGTCAATGTCAGACTGGGTGGGTACTATGGATAAAAAAGTCGAACAAATAAAGAACTCTTTTGATAAAATCTGTGTATTTTGTAAACAACCTTCAAAGCCTTTTACAAGTGGTAGTTTACGAGGGCAGTCTGAAAAGTTCTCGGTCTAACAATGAAAGAATTTTTTTTGCCGTGAAATATGTTTCATTTTTCAATATAATCTCCTGAAACTTCAATACATTTATTCCAACGTTTTTTCCAATAATTCAATACTATCATTAAAGTGGTGTGATTTCGAAAGGTTCTTTTCGCTCCGATGTATCAGGTATGTCGGTAATTCCTTTCCGGTTTTTTCGCTAAAGAAAACACGTTATTTACAATGGATAGTTAAAATATATTTATTCAAAGTATTGGCCATTTGATTCTATACATTTTGCCCATCTCTCAGGCAATTTATGGATGCCATTCCAAAAGAACTGTTTCTCCTTTGAGCTAAACCATTCATCGAGCCATTTTTTAACTTCTTCGAAATCGGCAAAGTACTGCTCTACAAGCGCGTGCCCCATCGATGCGAAAAGGTGGTAGTCGGATGGAGCCAGGTCTGGAGAGTACGGCGGGTGCGATAAAACTTCCCATCCAACTGATTTCAACACTTCTTTGACTGGTTTTGCTGTATGAGACGGCGCATTGTCATGCTGCAAAATCACCTTATCATGTCTTTGAGCGTATTGTGGACGTTTTTCGATCAATGCACAGTTCAAATTGATCATTTGTTGTTGGTAGCGATCAGTATTAACTGTTTCTCCAGGTTTCAACAGTTCATAATACGACACCAACCTGGTCCCACCAGACACAGAGCATAGTCTTGCGATCAAAGCGATTAGGCCTTGCAGTTGATGGGCCGCCTTCGCCAGGTGATAACCATGATTTTTTTCGCTTGGGATTTTCGAAATAAATCCATTTTTTATCACCCGTTACTATTCGATGCAGAAATGACTTCCTTTCATACCTTTGAAGCAGCATTTCACTGACGATTTTTCGATTTTCCAATTGCCTGTCATTCAATTCATGTGGCACCCATCTTCCCATCTTTTGGATCTTTCCCATCGCTTGTAATCGTTCACAAATTGCTACTCGGCTCACATTCAACTTTTCTGCCAATTGTTTTTGAGTTTGTGTTGGGTCTTCATCCAATAACTCCTGCAATTCCTCATCTTCAAACGTTTTCGGCCTACCAGGACGTTTTTTGTTTTGAACGTTGAAATCACCACATTTGAATTGTTGAAACCATGTTTCACATGTTCTTATGGTTGGAGCATGCTCACCGTAAGTATCTACCAGCAAACGATTTCAGCGGCTTTTTTCTTTTGATTAAACAAGAAAAGTAATACGTGCCGCAAATGCACGTTTTCAGACACAAAACTCGACATTTTCAAAAAATTATTAATCTATAACGCTGTTATTTTGGCGGAATGTAACTTGTCTAATTTTGAGGTTAATGTCAGTAGAATAAAATGACATATGTATCAAATCATAACATTGCATACTTATGGCTAGTGACATCTGTTACAAAAACCGGAAAGTAATGACCGACATACCTGATATAGTGGTGGATTCAAGTTTCATCAACAGTTACGAAACGACGCTTGAAATTCATTTTATTTTGCTTTTGAAACGACGACAAACACGCTTGAGGAATACGCATTCGAATGCGTTTTTGGTCAGTTTTGGTTGTTAGCAAATGCGATATCCGTCTTGCACAAAGCTTTTTCAACTGGCGCTACTACTCGAATGATTTGACAGATCGAATAAAATTTTACATGAGTTTATATCAGGGATGCCACTTTCCAATGCAATTACAGTTGGACAGTTTCTAATGCCATGTATGTGTCAGGTTGAGAACTTTTCAGACTGCCTACGCAACATGCCCAGTGATAATAACACAATAGCGTTTGATCTATGATAACGAATGTTTGCGATAATGCCCTCTGTACGATGTCAGTGAGCGTTAACGCTGCCATTGTTATATTGCTTTCTTGCCATTCTTATCGTCTTGTCGCCGTGGGCACAGATTAGCTTTCACCGTGCATGAAATGTACCAAAAAAATCGTCAATACCGCGATCACAGAAGGTCACAACAACACGTGGCACAACATTCCGTTAAAGTCGCCGATTAAAGTCGCTCGAGCTGTGGTGGGGGTACATTGTACCTGATTGGTGGAATTTTCCCCACCATTCTGATTTTCGGCCAATGAACAAGCAAATCTTCCCCCTCTACTATACATGTTGTACAATTTTTCGGTACGTACCGTGCCGTTCCAGGCGCGCGCCGGTACTATTGTACGTACCGTAGTACAGAATAGTCAGATGTATAATAGGACCAGGGGCTACTGCTCTGTACTCCGGTATTTTCGTTAACATATATAGGACGGGTGGTTTTTTGCGCGATCTCACACTGTCGATCGACTCGACTCGATCGGACGAAGCCCGAGCGAACGCGAGCGATGCGAAAAGTGCCGGGACTGCCTATAATACGACGTAATTCTGAAGTCACGCTTCACCAGCTTTTTGATGTGTTTGCACCGAGTGTTGCTGTTCAGCGACATCATGTTGCATTGGCTATTATGTGGTAACAGAACGATATCAAAGTATCGAACGTCATGCAGATATGATTGAGCTGCGAAGCGATCATTGAGTACGCTCTCGCGAAGATATAGCCAATCTCATTTTGCCTCATTTTCGAGCATTGATGCGAAAAACATGCGCGCTACGATGTAAATGATAAGCACGATAATGACGCAAACGAGTAGCAATCTAACAAACTTGTGAGAAACAAATTCATCTGTTTCGTCGCGCAGAATTGGCTCACTCTTGGCGTTATGGCGATACGATGCCGTAACAAAAACTGGCCTGGTATGCGATATTGGTAATTGTGGTGCAGCATGGACAAAAGAACTGGCAGCAGCTATATTCGAGTCGTCGACTGGTGGAACTTTTGAAGCTGTTGTGCGCCGGCGTGTTACGTGGTCGTCATCGTTCTCCTTCGTTTCGTTGTTTATTGTTGCCACAATCGCATCCGCTACATCCTTGGAAACTTCGAGCACTCGTCGAACTGCGCGAGTCCGTTCGATCGAGTCGTTCTCGCGTTCGATGGTGGGATCTTTTGGCGCAATGTTGTCGCTGTAGTCGCGCTTGTCGGTCATATTGAGCATATAAGAACTATTATATTCCAATTTAACCGCTCTTATCAAGTTCGACAGTAATCATCGGCCGGACGAGAAGCCAGAATAACGTGTACGAACAGCGATGAATCGTACCATTCGTAACAATAGTAGCGTAATGGACTTGAATAGTGCGGCGCCGTTTGTAAATTCGCGCATATTTCAACATCTTCACAACTTGGCCTTGGTAACCTTTCCGCGCGTGCTCGAGGAAGACGTCGCATCAGCATTCGGAGCACAAGGCAAATTTCCGGTAATTCACGCGTTCGAGTACATTTACACCGCTTCTCGCGACATGCTATATTGTCACTACAAGTTACCGAAGGTACTTCGTGATTTGTACAAAATTTTTCTACTTTCCAAGAATGCACAAATTTGTCGAGACATGAGCGTAGTGCTCAATTTGGTTCACCGTTCGGCCAGTCGTCTGTTATTTTGGAAAGACGCTCTGGCTACGGGCATGATCGCACCTCATGTTTCTCAGTGCATTCCGCTGGATCGAGGGGTACGTTCGGTCGACATAACGATCGACGACGTTTTCAATGACGTTGCATACCAATTGAACGGTAGTGACATTAGCGTGATAACACGCAACGATGAATCTACGTATGAAAATCCGTACATTCGAATGCTTCGCACGACGATAATAATGATTGTGCGCGAGTACGTGGGGCATGGAGATCGTGAGTTATTCAGTTATAAACCAACGTACGATGACACTGATAGCATTCTTCTGAATCAATACGCAAGTTCGGTAACAATCACACACACCGTGCCCAATAACATGACTGATAAGTTCAATGATACGACGTACAAATTTGATGATAGCATGACGCGCAGGTTTGGTGACAATACGACTCACCAGTCTGAAGAGCGTAAAAGTGAGAACTAAGAAACGAAAGGTGACAATGAACGTTGCAATGACAACGTTAATATCACCGACAATATGCGAGGCAATTTTGAAGAACACCGTGAACTAAGCGAAGATGATGCATATCATTTCGCGAACGACAACATATTGCTGGACCGTGTCGAACGCCGTCGGCAGAGCGAGCAAGACGACATACAACGTACGACGAGTGAGGACGGTAATAGTAGTAATTCGTGTGTATGGGATCAAGAGATGCCGTTGACGCGGAAAGATGAGGCGAGTTCTACAAAATCCTTGCGATTGACGTCGATCTCCGATGACCAAGTGGAAGAAGAAGAAGTTGCATCGAACGAAATACAGCGAATAATTTGGCCAATTTCGCCACCGTTCGCATCAGTGTTAAACAGCGAAAATGCTATTTCGCCATGGTCGTACGACGAGTGTCACGAAAATGAGCCATGGTTATACAACGAGCAACACAAGCGAGATGATCAAGAAAACAACAAAATGTACGACGAAGCTCAGGAAAAAGAGATGGAAAAGGAAAACGAACAATCACTACCTAGCAATGAATTGATTGAAGAAAGTACAATTGTCAACGATGACCTACGTGAACGATCGAAACCGAACAAAGGCAACAAACGTCGTAAGCGTCAATA
Source organism: Harpegnathos saltator (assembly GCF_003227715.2). NCBI lineage: Eukaryota > Metazoa > Arthropoda > Insecta > Hymenoptera > Formicidae > Harpegnathos > Harpegnathos saltator. The sequence goes on along the minus strand of NW_020230603.1, from coordinate 49,788 downwards.
TCGCGAATCTCAGTAAGTAGCGAAATCGTAGAGTGATGCGAAAAATGTACACATAGTACACCGAATGAAAAGTAATGGCTATGAGAGCTCTTCGCAAATTTGTACATGATATAACCGCCGCATTTTTGACCGGGCGAACATTTAGTGACGCAGTAGCTCGTTGGCGAGCAGCCATCGCGACTTTGGCCAAAGACGCTCGAAACTTGGCGTCCAAGTTTTCGTCACTCAATATTACTCGACGAATAGCGAGCAATGGATCTGAATTGGTTATGCTGGGCAAGATTGAGAGTCGTAGGTTCACTACAATGCTACCTACCGCTTGCTCGATTGAGGCTTTCGAAGCCGCGGCTGATATCTCCGGTAGCACGCAGTGCTTTTCGCAACTTAGACGATATGGCGCGCCTGCACTTTCCTGATTTGAGCGTGTTCAAGCGTCGTGAATATATATTAAAATGGTGTAATTACGCAACAGCGAATAGAAAGTTGGGCAAAATAGAACTCGTGTTCGATGCGGCGCGCTTGGAACAGGTGATTAGATCTGATGAAAAGTTGTTAAATAGAGCTAATAAACTGAACAGAGTGGCATCGCGTACGAGGAAACTCTTGTATTTTGGGTGGTGCGATTACCGCTACTTCAGTCGGTATATCATACTTGGCCAGCACAGCGGTCAAACATGCTCGCGATAATACCGGCTGTTTCATGTACACATGCGATAGGTACCGGCGTGCGCAAATGTCGTATACTCGGTTGTTCTTGTCCCATGCTACAAAGTGACGACTCTAACAAAGTGCGCGACGTTCCAACAGCGTGTGCTGACGGAGACCTCTGGGAAAAAATGCAAATCAGTAACTCTGAATGTAATTTTGGCATCAAAGAAAGTAGAGATGAACTTTCCTGCGTACATTACAACTGGAATCAAAACGACCCGAAGAATTTGGACTTTGTCGATAAAGAAGCCCTACCGGACAACGCTTATGTGCGATGCGAAAGTATGGATGCATTTGATGCGTTGAGCGAAATTATCGGCGAAACAATAGACGACGCATGGAACGCCGGATCTAGTGTAGTCAAAGTCGCTAAAGACAGCTTCGCCTCAAGTGTAAAATGGGCGCCTTGGGTGTTTGGTAATATCGGATTTCTGGTTTTACTTGTCGTCGCGGTATTTATTTGGCGTTACGCCTCAAGAGCACTTGTGTTTCTTTCGCCACCGCGACAACACGACGAGGAGGAAATGCGCGAGCGGCGAACGCACGAATAACATACTATGGCATGAACACGCGAGGCGCGAACGACGATTTACGTGTGAAACACAATGTCCAATAAATGATGACTGTTGCGTTCTATGTACAATCGAACGCGACGAATCAATGAGTCCATAACGGCCTCGAGAATCTCGTTGCCTCGTGTGTTCAAGTGGTTCACTTGAATGATAATAGCACGCTTGAGTTCATTGATCGTAGCGGGCGGTTTGGCTACATTATATACGCGTTCTTTCAAATATCCCAATAAAAAATAATCGGTAGCATTTAGATCCGGAAAACGCGCCGGCCAATCGACGAGCCGCGAGTTACGCGAAATTATTCGCTTAGGATCGAATGTTTTGTTCAACAACTGTATCGTCTGTCTCGCGGTGTGAGCAGTCGCGCCGTCTTGCTGCCACCACCAGCGCTTCAATGCGACCCTGCGAAACGGTTGCTTTCGCAAAGCGGGAATAATGTATTCGGTTACCATCGTTCGATATCGTTCTCCCGTCACAGATACGGTTTTGCCTTGTTCGTTCTCAAAAAAGTAGAGACCTATGATACCCAACACTGTTATGCCGCACCAAAGAGTCACCCTCGGTGTATGTCGCTCGCGTATAATGTGTGGCTGTTGCGTACCCCAGAAGCGAACGTTCTGTCGGTTGTAAACGCCACCACTGAGATCGAAGTGCGCTTCGTCTCCCATGAGCAGTCGCTTTGTCAGCGTCGGTTCGACACGTAATATTCGCTCGAACATGTGACAAAAAGTCAGTCTGGTGCGCGCATCTGGCAACTTGAGCGCGTGGACGACTTGTAATTTGTACGGTCGCAGGTGCAGTTCACGATGTTGTATGCGCGCCACCGATGAACGAGACATATTCAGTTCTCTTGCACGACGTCGAAGTGACATCATGGGGTCTCGGTTCACGCTCGACTTGACCAGTTCGATCTTTACCAAGTCACCTGTAACCGAACGATAACGATCGATGCGACGACGATCGTTGACGCTGCCCAATTCGTGAAACTTGTTCGCTATTGCACGTATCGTGCGAGCCGATACCTTCAACGCTCGAGCGCGCCGTTCCGCGTTCCTCTCTGAGCGAGCGTAAGTTCGCCACGCTCGCATCGTGCGCCTAGCGTCTCCGCCGTTTTCATGCCACAATTCTAAAGCGCGAGTACGCATTTGCGTATCCATTCGAACTGAAAAAGATGTATGATAATAAATTATGTGATGATAATAAACTGCTGATCAAACAAATTGTGTATATATTGCTTCATACCCATGGTGCGAGTGATAAACGTGACGAGATAAACACACAGGTTGCATTTGTATCAATTTTTTATTCAATGGCCACAGTCGGGTCGAAAGCTAAAGCTAAATGTCCGAAAAATTTTGAACATGTATAGACTTTAGAAGCGCGATACCCACAAATTAACACTTTGGTTTTCCACGAGGACAGCTGAGCTGATGTCACGTTCAGCTACGTACGGCGGAGGATCAACCCTATATGCACTGCTCAAAAGAATTATGGCATAGATAATTTATTGTCGAAAATTGACCAACTTCGACTGGCGATTACTTCGCGAAAAATGATTAATTAATTAATTAATAATTAAATAAATTATTAATTAATTTAAGAATGTATCTCCATTTTTTGTATGCGATATACCCCTGACGTTGAAGGACATGCTTGTTATATTGAAAATTGCAAAGTTTAACAGAATGCACGGACGTGGCCAATTTTTTTCAGGGACGCCGTTTGCATCGTCATAAAGTTCAAATTTTCCCCTTCAATTTGCCAAAAAATGGAGTCGCTGCAATTTTTTTCGCAAAGTTACAATCTTTCAAAAATATCGTACGGAGCCGTGGAGAATACGGAGAGAGTTTGTTTGCCGATGCTAAGAATGTTGGTTGTGGTGAAAACACGAGCTAAAAAACATGTGCGCGTGCTTGCGTGCGTATGTTAACAAACACTTTTGCTGTTGCTCCACTATGATTTCCAGTCATTTAATCCGCCGGCCGATACTTGGCTCGAAGGTAAAAAAACAACGATATTTTTGAAGGGCTATAACTGCGAAAAAATTGTAACGACTCCATTTTTTGTCAAGTTGAAGGGCAAAATTTGAACTCTATGACGATGTAAACGACGTTCTCGAAAAGAAATTGTCCACGTCCGTGCATTCCGTCAAACTTTGCAATTTTCAGTATACCAAACATGCCCTTCGATGTCAGGGGGTTAAAGGGGTAGGGGTGCATCGCATGCAAAAAATGGAGATACACTATTAAAGTAGAGCCTTCAAGCTTCATTTTGAAGAAAAAATCATTAGTCTACAATAATTTTTCGTGAAGTAATAGCCAGTCAAAGTGGGTCAATTTTCGGCAATAAATTATCTATGCCACAATTCTTTTGAGCAGTGTATGTTGCGCATAACAGAAAGCAATCAAACGAATTAGGCTGGAGCAATACAGAATACGTATAATATTAATGATGGCGAACGATCGCGTCGATCGACAACGGTTGAAACCTTTGGGCCACCATGTAGTTATGATTTTATTATTCTGACAGATAACCTTCTTCCATTATAATTTATTATTATTTATGCATAGTATGATAAATATTTTCATGAATTTTTAAATTATTTTCTCACCTGTATTTTCAGTAAAAGACATAGCAGATTGATGACCCAGCAATATATTTTCTGAATTAATACAAGTATTAACATTAGAAGCCACTTTTAACCGATTGCTTTTGTTGACGTTATCAGTGATATTCATTTCTTGAAGAAAAAAAGTCGAATATTACTTTCCTTATATGTAATTACATTTTTCTCTTAGAGTTATATTAATAAATAGACCTTACATTAAAGATTGTCTTAAAGTTTCTCTTTAATTACTCCATTGATAATAAAATAAAGAAATATATAGTATTTGAAAATGAATTAGAGACAATCTTAAATATATCATTTGACTATACATACCATTTGTAGCAAAAGAGCTAAGAAAAGAAAATATAACTGGCTAAGAGACAATTTGAACATTTTCTTTTGTCTAATCAATTTAAAATTATAAAACTTGTTTTATATTGCTTTTAACATTTTAAATAATTGGAAGTATTATTATTAGTAAAAATAATATTCACACGTATATATCAAAGTTAATATTTTTGATATTTTATTATATATTCTATATTATTCACTTACTGTCTCTTAATTGAGCGTTATCAATTGGAACGTTCGGATATATTGTAGAATCGGTGTCAGAAATTTCAGAAGATAAGTCACTGTCTTTGTTATGAGAAATTCTGGTTTTCTTTTTTTTATATTTGGGTTTTTGTTGTAATTCTTCGTTGTTAGAAGAAAGGTTGTTTGTAATTTTTGTTTTATTAGCCTTTTTTGTGCTATTTTATAATCACCTGTAAGAAAAATATAATTTATAATACAGTTAAAATCAGATTCTAAATGTAAAATATAAAATATGACATGCAATAACATGATACTATGAAATTTGTTGCTAATTTAATACGTTTTATATTTCATACTTTACCATAAGTACCCAAAATACTAGCACTGTAGAGTGTCCAGTTCGATTCAGAATGTTTTCGTCGTATAAAATCAACTATTATATTTGCAGCAAGATTTACAGGCGGCCAATAACATTTTGCCTTTTTTTGAATGTACCATATGTCTGGTACGGCTTCCACAGTATTCTCCGCATTAAATTTGACAACGAACCAAGTCATCTTTAATGCGTTTTATACCAACAAAATAATAAATAATCATATATAGAAATAATTTTTAAACATAAATGTAACTAATACCTATTATACATTTTATAATACTTAAATTATAAAAAAAGATACACACACATATACCGGGTGTTTCAGACTACCCGGGTCACCCGATTTTTTCGTTAACACATTTTAAAGAAAAATATTTCAGACAAAAGTTGTAGGGCTTCAAAGGATCTATTTATTGACGTTATGAATTTGACCTTAGGATAATCTTGAAAAGTTCAGTCAAGATCAACATAAAAATCTTAAACGAATACCCCAATTTTTTATTACACCATCATTTTGTAGCAATTAATTTGAACAACTTTTGTCTGAAACTTTCTTTTATTTACCTAATATTTTTGAGATATTTAAGGAAAGCTTGTTCTACTTAGTCTGAAGAATATATTTTTACAATAACACCCTGTCTTTTGTTAATTTGCTGATTTTCGGAAATTTCAAAATTATCAAATTAGCCAAATTCAGGGCGCTATTGGAACAATATATTCTTGGATCTAAATAGAGAAAAAAGTTTAGTAGCACTTTTTTTCTGATAAATATAGTTAGCGAAATATCATGAGTTAAATATTGAAAAAGTCATCAAGTTTTCCTTAATTGTGTCAAAAAACATTAGATAAATAAAAAAATGTATCAGATAAAAGTTGCTCAAATTAATTGCTAGAAAAAGATGATGTAATAAAAAATTGGGGTATCTATTTAATATTTTTATGTCGATTTTGACTGGACTTTTTAAGGTTATCCCAAGGTCAAATTCATAGCATCAGTAAATAGATCTTTTGAAGCTCTACAATTTTGTCTGAAATATTTTTCTCTAAAATGTTGCGTTAACGAAAAAATCGCGTGATTTGAGTGGTCTGAAACACCCGGTATATACATATATATTAGGTTGTTCGGAAAGTTCGTTTCAAATTTTTGAAATAAATTAAGAGCGCAATATTTTACACAAAGAGGAACTTTATTGAAGCAAATGTGTACCGTTTTGTTCAACGACCTTGGCCCATCTTTCAAGAAGCTGCATGATGCCTTTGTTCCAAAATAAAGGTTTCTTATTGGCGAAGAATTTATCAAGATGACTTTTGAGGATTTTCAAAGACTCGAATTTCTTGTCCAGAAGAAAATTTTTTAAAGGAAGAAATAGATAGTAGTCAGATGGGGCAAGGTCGGGAGAATATGGAGGATGAGGAAGAACGTCCCATTCGAAGTCTAACAGCTTCCTACGGATAGACATTTCGACGTGAGGTCTGGCGTTGTCATGATAGAAAACAATTCCACGCCTGTTGGCCAATTCAGGGCGCTTCCGTGCGATGGCAGTCTTTAGTTCGTCCAGTTGAAGGCTGTACTTCGCCGCGTTGATAGTTTCGTTTGGTTGAAGAAGCTCATAATATACCACGCCCTTAAAATCCTACCAGATACTCAGAACCTTTTTCGCGTGAAGCCCCGGCTTGGCCACTGTTTGTGTAGATGCGTCGCTGGTTCCCCACGACCTCTTGCGGCTAACATAATTGTATAGGATCCAACTTTCATCGCCTGTTATGATCCTCTTCAAGAATGGTTCTTTTTGGTGCCGTTGAAGTAGCATATCGCAGACGTTCACACGTTCCAGCAACTGCCGTTCATTCATCGTGTGGCACTCACACATCCAGTCGACTTGAGAATCCTAGCTTCTTTAGATGGTCATGCACGGTGGAAACAGACTTGTGCAGAGTGTTGGCGAGTTCTTTAACTGTCACTCGAGGATTTTCGTGCACGAGATCCATAAGAAGCGTTTCATCAACCTCCTGAGGCCGGCCTAAGCGAGCTTGATCTTCCATGTTGAAATCGCCAGCTTCGAATCTTCGATACCATTTTCGAACTGTCTGGTGAGTGATGCAGGCATCTTCATATACTGAGAACATCTCATTCAGGGTCTGCGAAGCCATGAAGCCACGTTTAAAGCAATATAGCATCACATGACGAAAACGGACTTTTCCATTTTCGTCATGTGATGCTATATTTCTCCATTTTTCAAACTGATTTCTGACGAAATAGTTGCACTTAGGAAGATCTGCGAAGTTTCCTTAGCGAGCTCATAGATCCGGGAATGTTTGTTGACAAACATAAAATCGTTTAGAGCGTCCTCGTTCTTACTGATTACATAGAAATGTGGAGCGCGCGAAATTTGAAACGAACTTTCCGAAACAACCTAATATATATATATATTATTGCACTCACGCCAACATTCACACTTGCACTCGGATAAATTAGAAACTCTCACGTTGCAAATATAAAACTTTACTTTACACAGAGCACTTTTACTTTACACTCGCTCGAACCTTCAACAAGAATAATTCTTTAATTTATAATTTCTGCGTCTCACATCTGTACTTCAAGATAGTTAGCCAGAGACTCTCTCAGCTGTTGTTGTTTTCTTCTTATCGATTTTCCGTCGTCCAGACAATCTTCGTTCAGTTGTCAAAATCAGATGCCTAAGGCTCACGGATAACGGACGTCGCCACAAACCTTGCGGCTCGGACACAACAATATATATATATGTATCATAATTCAAAGTAAACTAAAGTAAAATAAAACAAACCCTGATAGCCAAGCCTGCGCGATCAAATTTCGAGTAAAGCTTGATCTCAACTGTTGGTCGCAAATAGGCACCAAATTTGAAGCAACATTTGTTATATCAAATGTTGGTGTCAAACTGTGGTCAAATACATGGCAAACGTTGGCACCAAGAGTTTGATGCAAATTTGCAGCAAACAGCGCGCAAACGTTGCGCGCATAGGTTGGCAACAAGTTGGCGGCAACACCGGAGCAGCGTCTTGAACTCAACAGTTGAGCGCAAATTGGCAGCAAATTGGCAGCAACAATTGTACTAAATCAGCTGATCGCTTTAAATGACGCGCATGGCGTTTATAACCTCGGTCGTTAGATTAGATTAGGTTGGAATTGTTATTCGTTGTTGCCGCGTCAGGTGGTTGAACGGCCGTGACGCAGGGATGCCAGAACACCCTTGTCAGAATCGGAGTAAGAGATGCTAGTAGACTCAGATCTCGTGCGGCCTTTTCGGGTCGTAAATCCGAACCGAGAAACCCGAGCAACGCTCGTACGAATTAGATCGACAAGCGCTAATGTGAAACGACCTCCGTCGTTTCAGAAGGCCTGCCCTTTCGGACTCAACGGCCAGCAAGATGCCGCGGTAGAACGGAAACTGTGGCCTAGCAAACGAAAATGCTGAGCTCTATCACGCTAGAGGCGACTGAGTCGTTCTTGCGGCGAAGCGCCGATGTCCTGTGGACGCGTGAAGAGAGAGCTCAGCGTGCTCAAAGACGCGATCGCGTCGCTGGTCAAATCGCCAAGATCCTTGACGGATGCTTGGAAATGAGAGAGAGAGTTCGCAAACTCCGAAAGGAGACGGTACCACCGCTCCTGAAAGCCAAGTTCCTAGACGGACCCTTGGAAAAAGAGAGTTCCCCTGTCCCACACGGAAGCGACCAAAGCCCGCTCCTGAAGTGTGGCAACGCAGGGAACTCACAGCTGAACACAGAAGATTTCAACCATAAAGCCTCAACTCAGCAGGGTATATGAGCACCGCAGTCAACTCAGCAGAGTGTAGAGAGCGTTGGTTTGAATCTCGACTAAGCACTAAAACTGCTCTAGGAAAGCCTAGAGAGAACGTCGGTAAAGACCGGCGCTACTAGTCGCACAGACCAAATACCAGGGATTGCCACAATCGGCGTTGGGCCATGCGAAGGCACGCTACTCGCGATCGCGCTCAGTTATATCACCCGGGCGGCTGATTCTTAGCTGCGAGCAGCGGAACTAGTGAGCGGCCGTGAACGGCACTAGTGGCCACGCGCGGAGCGTCGGCGGGAGCGCCGCGTGCTCGCCTGCGAGAAACCAACGGGAGCCAGGCTGTCCGCCACGCGGTCGCGACCTGATGACAATCATAATGCTGCTTGTGGCAACGTGATGTTATGTCATTGCCTGCGCATTTCCAGACATTCGTAAATAAGTTAAAATTGGTATTTGTGAGTAGACAATATAAATTTTATTTTGTACAAATATGAAATACAGATTTTTCAATATAATAACACGATATGCGTTGCTTGCTCATTTTCACAAGCTGATATCTTCGATGAAATCGAGGATGAACTATATTAAGAGAGATAATTAACATTGATTCTTCTAATACAATAATCTAAATTGTACGATAGATCACGATATATTGCCGTAATTCTCCACGTCATCCGACATATCGTAATTAATTACGTGTTGCATATCAGCAAAATCAAGATTTTTGGACGCAACATCCGTCGTAACTAAGACATCTTTCCGACCTGCGTGAAACGCTTAGATGGAACACCATCTTTCCTCCTGATCTGTAAGTGACAATGTTTGTGAGTATTGCACATAATAGAATAAATGACAAAATAAATTCAATACTACAGACTTAATTTATCTATATGATGTTTTTACTCCGTAATGCTAATACAATTTATTAGCAGTCCTAATGCCTTGAAATACAACGTACCGATGCCTCCATGTATTGTAACAGCTTCCAATCCTTTCATCAGCAGATATTCGTGCATAGCATTCACGTCACGTTTCTTCTCCGCGAGTATTAGCACTGGTAGTGCAGTTTTTTAAAGGCATTCAAGGAGACAATTTTTGCATCTTGCTTGATGTATTCAACTTCCTGTATCACGTTCATCGAAACGGCGCCGACACGTCCGACGTTTATCGTTACACGCTTCACCAACACCGAACGGGCGAATTTCTGAATCCTTTTCGGCATGGTAGCAGAGAACAATTGTGTCTGCCTTTGATCCTATAATAAGAAACAAATATTGAATAGTATATATTATTTTAATAATAGTGACTTTTTTTGTGTGAAATTCGCGACGACCAAGGTACAAGGTTGCAATATAATTACCCTAAATGAAAATATTATTCACACGTCCTCCTTAAAGCCTATGTCTATCATACGATCCGCTTCGTCCATGCAAAGGTAACAACGCACACTCAAGATGATCATCTTATGCAACATGTCCATCAGTCGCCCTGGCGTCATCACCATTATGTATATTCCTCTATAAATTATATAGAGCGTAAGTTACAAATTATTATATGAAGTGCTCTGAATAGTTCGTAAACTATACTAACTAATACTAACTTGTTAATTATCGCCAATGACTCTGAAACCGGTATACCTCCAATAGCCAAGCAGCTACGGATCATTTGACAGTCTGCTTACTGTAAGCTGTTGGTGTAGTGCTGAAGTATGTTGTAAGTTTGTTTAGCCAATTCTCTTGAAGGACATATCAAGCCTGTGAACCAAACGATATACGTTTACACTGATCAAATATTATTTCACCTATTGATCTCAAAGAGAGAAATTGAACTTCCTTCTACAGATTTGTCCATCGTCAGTTTTTTTTTAAGTGGGGAAATGCCTACGCACATCTCCGGCTGCAGATACAAAAGCGACCGGAGATAGTGTGGGATTCGCATCCACTAAAACCCCACTGCCCACCGCTCCTTACATGGTGAGTCTCGACATCACTTGACCATATACTGCAAAAAGCAAGTGGACAATAAAGTTGCGGGTTAATATTCATAAGTGTTAGTACCATTAAAGAGAATGTTTGTTGTAGAGCTTACTTGTCTATTCCATGTGTATTAAAGCGGCGACGATATATAATATTTGGATGATTCCATGTCCTCATCTTCGGTACTGCTGTCGTCTGACGATGCTTTCTCCCACAGAGGCATCCTATAACTTTTTAATTTCACTTGGTTAATATTAATTACAAGTGTATCGCTACTGATGTTGCTACATAGATATACGTGAAACGCGGAAGATGGAAGGCCAACATTAAAAAAATTATCCACTTCTAAAAATCGCTTTACAATCAAAGAGTAAGAACCTGTGTCAGCAATTATGTCCACGACAATACAAATCGATCCATCCCGCAAAATGCAACAATTGTCTCGCACATGAGTACCTAGGCATATACTATTAAATGTAATTTTTGAATAATGAACACTAGTGTCGCTATTACTACATGGTATTGAAACACGAACAGACATATCGCGATATCGCGATATCGCGATATCGCGATTATCGCCTCGTCCATGAAGTCGTAACTCTGTCATCCGATTAAACAATTGCTGTAAAGGCTGACCCGGTTTCCTGCAATACTTTCTAAAAATAGATATATTATTTTCATAAGGAAAAGCGGAAAACGATTCTAAATTACCAAGGCGTTTTACGTCATTAGTTAGATGAAGCAGGCCGTGAACATTATAACTAATGAAATTTGAACCATATAAAGTATTATTACGCAATACAAATTTTTCCAGTGCAAGTTCCGCGAACCTCAGCTATTTCTCTGATGGAGATTTTAAAAGCAAGATTCTTATAGCAGTATGTAGAAGCAGGAAGTGCTTATAGAGGTGGTCATCTAATATACCGTACATTACAACTGGTCCTGTATACAGAAGAAACTGGCGAAATTCTGTTGCTTTAAACTTTGAAAAAATATCTAAAGATCTAGAGCGTCTTGCAAATTCAGTAGGACAATATTGTATCAAAATTTTTAAACGATCACTAATTCTTGAAATCGATCTTCCACACAGTTTCAATATCCGTGAGTATTTCCCATGTACCCATGCAGACAATAGTTTTTTTACGACACCTAAGCATACTAAATGCATATACTCGAAGGGGACTTGCGAAACCATTCTCATAGATAAAACTGCTAACGGACTTGTGCCCTCTTTGTGATGATTAACATCATGACACAATCTATAATTTTCATCCGTACGAAGAGGATGTTTGATACCATTAAATACACAGCGACCATCTATCTGCATGCCATGAACTTTGCACTTAGAGCATGAGTGATAAGATGTATGAGCACGATGATGTAAAAGAAAAGCTCGAGCAGGTGCATCAGCTACAAAGGCTCTTAATCTAACTGGTATTAAAGCACCATGAAAATTTATACCTCCATTACAAATAATAGCTGTTATATCAATAATAAATTTTTCAAAAAAAGCATTAGCATTATTAGGTTTTTGTGCACCTTTATATATTCCTACAACGGGTTTTGAATTTTGTAAATTTGATATTCTACACTGAATCGGCCAAATCTGAATTGTACCTGATTTATCTAATGTACATCCATCAGTACTAAAATCGAGTTCTAATTCTCTAATATCAGATGCACATTGAACATTACAAAGATACTCTACAATTGCTACTTCCACATTAAAATGTATTTATTCCCCTGGCTCAACAGTGCATACAACAACACGATGCCTTGGTGTGTTTAGCAAGGTTCATACATCTTTGGGCAAATGAGACAAACAAGTATGTGTTCTTAAAACAGATAATATTCTATTTCCTTGACTATGCGTCAAATTGCAATCAACAAAACTAGAAGCTAAATTCTCAGTAAAGGATGGTTCTGACAAACTGCTAGAACATGAAGACAATGCACAAGAAACATCTGAAGAGATGGAAGATAAATATGATACTCTATCATCCTCTACGTTAGTACTGCTTGTGCTGGCAATATTGTTGTTAATGGAAGGCAAGTTATTTAAACAATTACTTTGCGATACAGCTGAAACATTTTGCAATGCGGAATTATCATTGGACTCTACATTGGTAACGTTATATGTATTTTTTCGTGCATTTTGGATTTTTAAATTACGCCGTACTTCCTTCATAATAATCTTTCTTTGTCTCATTGATAATTTGTGCAACGATTTACGCAAGGTGGATAATTTTAAATATGGCTTCATATTTACGTAACTTTGTTGTTGCAAGTCCAGGTCCAAAATGTAGAACGCTTGAAAATCGTTGAGAAAACTTGTTGAACACCATATTAAATATCACTTGAATATGACAAACTCGTCAAACACAATTCACTCCGAGTTGAACGCGGAATAAACAAATGTGTAACATACTATACTTAAGGCGGGAAGCACACACTCTTGCATAAAGGCATAATGCACAACACATAAGAAAACTGACCAATCAAAGTCCTTCATTTTCATCATGGCAGTAGAAATGAGGATTCTTATTGGTCTGTTTTCTTATGTGTTGTATATTATACCTTTATGCAAGAGTGTGTGCTTCCCGCTTCAACCTGCACATTAAAACTTACGTTTATGCAACTATGGGTGCGTTCCGTTTCACGCATATGCGCGCATTTATCTATAGTTTATGTATACTATAAAACTCACGTATACTATAAAAAATCTGCGCAAAACGGATGCGTGAAACGGAACGCATCCTATTTCAAGAATACAGTGCCAGTACTCGACAGGTAGAGTAACATTCGATCAACCAAACAGGACTACACGAACTAGACACTCTTTATCATGATTGGTTAACTGCATGTTACTCTTAAGCATAGATAGGCATTCGAGCCTCAAGTCCCATATTCTTGAAATTTTAATATACACGCTATTTTTATTGCGTAATTCTTTTATAATATAGACTGTGTTCCAAAATTCACTGCCAGTGATGAAATTCTACAGTTTACGTCGCGCATACTATAGATTTTCCGCACTGGCAGTGAATTTTGGAACACAGCTATAATTAAACCTCGGCTGGGGTTAAAATTCTCATCCGCTCTAGGGCGGAAATTTTCAGTGAAACGAAACGTGCACCCCAATCACAACCATTATATATTGGCTGCATTCCGAAATTCACTGTTAGTACTGAAAATCTATAGTATACGTAACATAAACTATGTATTTTCAGTACTGGCAGTGAATTTCGGAACGCAGCCATTATTCGTGAAAAGAATAGAATGACTGCGATTGGTTCGCGCGTTCCGTTCCGCTAAAAATTTCCGCTCATGAGACATTGTCATAACGGTTATTCCCCTTCAACTGTTCTCTACGTTCTCTTCATGAATTGCGAGAAAAATTTTGTGATTAACGTATAATAACTCAAAACATAAGTTTTTTATATTGCAAGTTCTTTCTTTCTTTCATTTATAGCCTGAGACAGTTCGCTTCTTTGTCCAAAAATTGCAAGTGTGATACAGCAAGATCATCCTTACATACAGTTGATCATCTTCATCATGTCACAAGAAAGGTAAAGGCTCGTCTACAATAGCTGTAAGAATATGGCTGTAAAGCTGTAAGACGCGAAATGAATTATTTCCATTCACTGACAGCTTACGTTACAGCCTTACAATCATACTCTTACAGCTATTGTAGACGAGCCTTAAGAATATTTACTCTACTATCTTTATTGCATGCTCTGAGGATACTCCTAGACATTGACATGTACTCAAAACATCCTTGAACATTCTCGGGATATCTGTGCTGTTAGAAATAAATTCAAAAATTATAAAAAAAGGTTATAATAATAAAAATTTGCTATACCTCTTAAACAAAATTTATTCATATATGCGTTGCTATTGTTTCAGATGTACACAGCGACCAAAACGGATCATAACTAAGCCTCCCCGATACCAGTCAACATCGTCAGATGAACAACCCCAACAGAAGAGACGCTTTGCAGCATCTGCTACAACTGGTACCATCCATGACGACATTGGGGAGATAACAAGAACTCTGGAAGAGGAAGATTTTTAATATACAAACTTTTAATATACAAACACATATTCAACCTACACAACATACACAATCATTCACAAACGTTGATACTCCATATAATACACAAACACGTACATATACACCTAACATACAGACGTACACTCACACCCCATCCATACAAACATGCACAAACATATTACCAACACAAACACATTTTATATTAAATAAAGAAAACGAACAAGTTTTCTACAGCAACAGTTTGCCTCAGTCGCGAACTCCACAACCATTGCAGGAGAGAAGCTTCCAATTTGGGCTAAGTGGTCAGGATGGTGCAATTTTCCCTACGCAGAATACTCAGCATGATAATTTAGAAAAAAGGTTAGTTCATTATCATCAAATATATGCTACATAATTTTAATACATGATAAAATATATAGTTATTAAATATATATTAAATAGATTACTAAAACAAATATGTATTTTTTATTTGAATTTGTGAAAGGAATTAAAAATTATGTGTCTATTACTATTAGAAACTATTTGTAATTGTTGCTTTCATTACAGGAGAACGGAAGCACTTTTGAGTAGAACAACATTATACCGATGTTGTAAATAAAATTAATGTTTTACGTCATACGAAAATTACATACATAATATGCTGCTTGTTTTAGGTCAATTATTTTCATTATATTGGCGGCTTCACTTTAAAAGAAGCAACCAATCTTTGCCTCAAAGAGGCTTTGCACGATTCACTATCGTTGTCGTATACTTAGTTTAGCCGCGACGAAAGACGTCAACCATTATATAAAACTCGGCTTGTTAAGGCCATCTATGATAAGAAATATTTTCAGTCTTCAGAGAGATAGACAGAGAAAAGAGAGAGAGAGAGAGAGAGAGAGAGAGAGAGAGAGAGAGAGAGAGAGAGAGAGAGAGATTAGTATTGCCTTCCAAAAAGAAATGTGCTTTTTTCGCAGATGCTGTATGCAGAAATAGTTATTTTACAAAACCTCAGAAGTCAGAGTTCCAGAAGGAGATGCGGAACTTCTTGCGCGTTATGAAAGATAGGAACCGAATAAGAATGAGTAGACGCCAACGCAATCCCGCCCCACTGGACGTTGAGCATTTGTGGGACGACGAGGAGAAAGAAGACAACGATGATTGACACACCAACAGCTTACAGCAAGCAGACTGTCCAGAGATCCGTAGCTGCTTGGCTGTTGGAGATTTCACAGTCATTAGCGATAATTAAAAAGTTGGTTAGTATTAGTTCGTATAGTCTACAAACTATTCAGAGCACTTCATATAATTTGTAACCTACGCTCTATATAATTTATGCTAAAAAATCTGTATTTTATATTTGTATAAAATAAAATTTATATTGTTTACTCACAAATACCAATTTTATCTTATTCAATAATAACAATTCTAACCTACCGACCAAGGTTATGCACGCCATGCGCGCCATTAAAGCGATTAGTACAACTGTTGCTGCCAATTTGCTGCCAACTTGCGCTCAACTGTTGAGTTCAAGACGCTGCTCCGGTGTTGCCGCCAACTTGTTGCCAACCTATGCGCGCAACGTTTGCGCACTATTTGCTGCAAATTTGCATCAAACCCTTGATGTCAACTGTTGGTGCCAAATCCATAGCCTAAAAGTGTTGCTACATGGCTATGGATTTGACACCAACAGTTGACTTATGTTGGTGCCAATCTGCGCGCAGTCTGCGGTCAATTTGCTTACTGGGAAGTAAAATAAAGTTCACAATAATTACAAAGTTACATACGTAATAGTGGAAAAGAAACTAAGTTACTTTTGTATGGTATTACTACTAATTTTCTTTTTATATAGTTAATATTCCAAAATTTATAAGACTGATTTTCAATTTTTATATATTGAATATCAAATAAAGATGACGAGTATGGTTTGTAATAAAAATTATCTTGTTTGTTATATTTATATCCTATCAAACATACAGAATCTCCACAATGTGCAAAATTTTTTATTTCAATAATTATATTATTTGTTAACTCCACAAATCTGTCAGCTATATTTGAAATATTTAAATAGTAATTATTTGTCTGTACTTTTTTATATTGTGGTGAGTTACAATTATTTATTAAAGGTCCATTGAAATATTCCATTAAAAATTTTATTGAATAATCTTTATTTGCACTGTTAGACAAATGAGAATAATTATAGTCTTCAATTATGCGACGCATAATTTGCTGTAAAGGTTGTGCAGATTTGCGAAGCTTTTTCTTTAATTGCGGCATATAATTTTCGGAAGGAAAAGTACTGAAATTATCAAGGGAGCCATATAATTTTACACAGTCACTTAGATGTAAAAAGTTATATATGTTATGGGATATAAAATCTGGACCATAAATTTTTATCGATTGGCAAATAAAATGTTTCATTAAATCATTTGCATATGATATGTAATTTTCTAATCTCGAATAATATGGACTTATCATTATAGAACTTGCAAGACTTAACGTAATGAAATTGTTATAAACTTTGGGTTAAAGCACATTTTTTAAGACTATGGGACCAGCATATAATAATAAAAATCTAAATTCTGTAGCTTTATATCTTTTACATTCAATTATAGATCGCGTTTTCCTGGAAAACTCGCAAGAAATGTATCTTTTCATTCTTAAAAGGTTATCAGATATTTTAGTTACATTACGAGCTCGTAGTTTATAAAGTGGTTTGCCAAAAATCCATCCATATCGTTTATGGCAAAGCAATCTTTTCATACCACCTAATAAGAGATTATGCATGTAATCTATTGGCACTTTGTCTATCATATTAAAATTTGGGATATGTAATACTAAACTTCTACCAGTATGATGTTCTGGTTGAACAATGGATCTAAACGATATATCAGTCCTCTCGCAAAAACATTCAGTCTCAATAAAACACAATACATTATTAAACATATCACCTTCTTGATCACATTTTGTACGCGAAAAATGGCTTGTATGATTTTTAATTGATAAAACAAATGATTTAGCAGGTGAGCCACAAAGTAACATTAGAACTCGAAAGTTATGTCTGAAAGAATTTATAAATATCCCATTATTCGAAAGATGCACACACTCATTCACAAAATCTCTAAGAAAGTCATTAACAGGTTTTGGTTTTTCTGAACCATGATATAGAGCAACTACCCAGTAAGCAATCTGTGCACAGATTGACGTTAGATTAGCGACAGGATCTGTCGAATGCGCGTAGGATCTGTAGTCAGATGACAGACATCTGTGTGCCCAGATTGCCGACAGACTGCTGGCAGAACCTGCTGACAGATTTTGACAGCAGGTTGTCGTCAGATTGCGCGCAGAACCTGTTGGCAAATTCTGACGGCAAATTGCGCGCAGAGCCTGTCGACAGACACTGACAGCAGGTTGACGGCAGATTGTGCGCAGACTCTGTCGTTTCGTGAGTTATTTAATTAAATGGCATATGCGCGCCTTTAAATGGCCATTTAAACTTATAGTATATATATACCTATATATATCTATTATGTAATTTGAATTTATTTTTGTTTCAATACAAAGTAAATACATAATTTTAAAGTATTTAATGAATATAGAAAATAGAATATGAATATAGAAAGTAGATTTAATAGCTTGCATTTAACATCGCACATTTAAATTTCGTCCGTTTCCGATTCGTTATCTTGGCTGCCATCAGTCCAAAAGTTATAATCCGAGTTCGTTTTTCGGCTTTCCGTACGCGGTGAATGTGACTTGCTGCGAACCCTCTCTTTAGCTGCACGTAAAGCTTCTTGCATATATTTTTTAAAATCATGTTTACTCGGTTTGTCAAAATATTGATTCTTGCGTACAGCATCTGAAAAGAAACACAAAATGCATTATTAATAATCACTAAATATATGAGCATGAAGAAAAAATATATAAAATCTTACCAAATATTACCATTACGATTTTGGTATCGCAATTGTGCCCTTTGTGGCCTCACCACGTGTATGAAAGAGTCAAAGTATCTATCACGCATTCTTTTAATGCTTGATTTATAGCTTCTTTGACATTAAACCCGCCTATGTTATGTACATATTGCACCTATAGAAAACAGATTAGCAATCAAAATAAAAATTAAAAATAATATATAATTAACGTTAATGTTGCAATTAGTGATCGTGTAACATTTTATAACAGTAACACTTTTGTTATACTGTTTTTGTTATAAGTTTCAGAATACGATTTCATATTCATGCTAAGCAATATATTGTTACTATTAATTTTATTAATATCAACTATTGCAACAAGCTCGGAATAAAATCAAAATCTATGAATGTTAATAAAATAGACGTCCGTTAACCTAGCATCTCCATCACAAAAGTATGAATTCGGATATATTGCGTAATTAAGTGCTAATTAGTTGCTGTAGTTCAGAATTTCTTGATGTTGTCCAATCGCTGGAATTTATATTCAAATGTGCTGACTTGACGGCAAGTCTTCACAAGAGTGAAGTACGTTTTATTTCATTTTCATTGACATCTTCAAAAGCTTCCATTTCAGCCTCGGACGATATTGACAAACAGCCTGGTTTTTTACACACTGGATAACTCGTTTGAAAGGACTTCGAAATCGTCTGTAATGCTGAGTATATTTTTCTGCAAAAGAAAAGAAAATGTTTATAATAATCAATATGCAATGAAAATGTCACAATGTACTTATCTATTTTATACACACATACACATATTTATTTATGTTTAAATATTATACTTACTTGATATCAGTTTAAATATTATACTTATTTGATATCAGTTTCTATCCGTTATAGACGGTTGTCCAATTTCCTACAATTATTTATATTGATTTTTTTTATATGATTTATATTGATTTATTTCCTACAATTATTTATATTGATTATATGACTGATGATTGCTTAACATTATTTTGCACATAAGACACTTATTGTTACAATACAATAGTTATGTTATATGTATATTATTATTCTATATATTAATATTTATTTATATAATTATTTATGTATACACATACACACACATACACATATATATATATATATGAACTTACTCATAATTTGTCTGTTCTAAATGTCTGCAGCTTTGTAGCTCTGTGTACATATTCTCTTGTCCATAATTAAGTTGTCGCTGAGTATTGTAACGTGGCAGCTTTGAGCGCCCGTTACGGCGTAAATAATTAAGTGAGATTCGGTAATTGGTGGTGGAACACCCGTGCGAGCGGGGGCCCGCGAATTTGGATGGGCCGCGACGGTCGCGGCAAGGAAGAGATTCGGTAAGACGGCGGGGCACGGCGGCAGGACCGCGCAAGGCTCTCTGGGAGGTCCCGCGAGTGAGGGGGTCTCCGAACCGATGTCCCCGCGTCGGTAGGACGAAGTCGTCCTATTCCATCTGGGAATCTCGAGCGAGCGAGCGATCCAGAAAACGAGCGACGAGAGAACAAGCGAACGAGAGTGTGCGAGCGAACGAGAGAACGAGCGAACGAGTGTGCGAGCGAACGAAAGAACGAGCGAACGAGAGAACGAGCGAACGAGTGGACGAGCGAACAGGCGAGTGAGCGGCGAAGGGACGAGAAGTCCGCAGCCATGGAGCCGGACCAGCAGGAGGAAGCCGCTGCGTAAGCCCACACTACCTGGTTGCCTTTTGCTAGCGTGGCCGGATCTTCCTTCTGGGGATCGCAGCCCGAGACGTTGGTGCCCACCCCCGTGTGGCGGAGGTGACCCTTGGAGGAGCCCGTCGGACGGCGAGGTCATCGACGGCTCGAACCAACGATCTCTTTGTGCGAGCGAAACGATCGGGCGAGCGGAGGCTAACCGTTTCACCCGCTGTGTAGGCTAATTTGTAAATAGAGTGCATGTTGCAAACAGACGAGACCGCGTTAGTAGAAATATCCTATTTTCGGACCCCGCCCACCTCCGACTTAAATCACGGGGAGCTAGTCGGTCCCGCACAGGGCGGGAAGCGGTTATCGTGATCCGACGGGAACTTTGGGTGACTTTGGCGAGGATCCGTGGTACGGCCGCCTCCGTACCTGGCGCAGACAAATTTGGTGATAATTGAGAACGGAATACGGATTGGTCGGATCGGGCCCGCCGTGTCCCGCTACCTGCGGCATTTCCTTGCGACGGAGAATCTTGCGCGGATCTCCTTTGTCGATTAGTGGAAAAGGTCGCAGTATCAATATATGCCGGTTGCTGTCTGCTTGCCTGCGAATGTAGTTTTGAATGCTGTGCCTGTGAGTGCGTGTAAGCTTGTTTATTTTTCTGCAAGTCTGATCGACCATCTTCATATATTGAAATATAATTGGGCAAAATATTTTCATAATCCTGAACATTCTCCTCTAGTATTCTTCGAATGTCATCAACATCTTCAATGTTTTCATGCACTTTTGTCCACAATCTTCTTTTAATTGGGGCTTCATCACATGATGTTTGATATCTTTGTGGTTTAGCCACATTTCGTTTTGGTTGCTCAGTTCCTGTAAATAAAACAATATATCAAACATATTGAAATACATAACTCATGATGTAAATCTATTTTACAAGAGCAAAATGTTAATAAATATATATAGCAGTGCCCGAAATTACTTGCACGATCGGGCCGATTTCTGAGAGCTACGCCTCCTTACTTCCCCTTACCGCTCCAGCCCGCACGGCGGACCTAGAAACTGACAGTCGCGAGGCGCTGTCTCAGGCACGTCGCATGAGACAGTCACATGAGACGCTTCACAGTTTAACATAGCTGAAACAAATTTATTTATTAAAACAACTCCATAGGCATTTTTTATAGTTTACTAATATAATATAATCTTAATATTAATATAAATATATATTAATAGAAATATTAATATAAGTAATATTCTTAATATAACTATAATATACAGTATTAATGTATTAATATTATTATAAGTACAAAGTATAGGTTTTCTATATTATAAAGAAACAATAGGTTTCCATGTCACCCATGAGGTACTATTGCCAACGCGTTTTTTTTTAAGTGGTATCCCCTGTAGGCCTATTCCACTGAAGAAGAAAAATAATTTTGATCGAGAAAGAGAAATTGAAAAGAAGACGAATGTATCAAACCGATTTCCTAATCCTTTTGTGCGACTGAATAAGCGACGAGATATTTACATTAATATTAGAGGTGCTTGTTTGCATCAATGAGGATAAGGATGCATCATTTAAAGAAGAACATTTATCTGTTTTTATATATTTCATCTTAGAAAAGAAGCACTCACATAAATATGTAGAACCAAACATAGAAGAAATACGAAGTGCAAAATTTATGAGATTGGGATAAGAACATGGCTTTAAAATTTTTTAAAATGCTATTCCACTTTCCGGTCGCGCTTTCAGAGAAATATCTGTTTGTAAACGGCACAGTTCTTCCTGAAATTCTAACTTCTGATCTTCAATATGAACAGTGTGAGGATTTTCAAAAAGAATTAAATCATCCCGAAGTATTGTAATATCCGCAAAACGCGTTTCAAATTCACTTATTAAGGAGTTAAAAAAATGAGTATGTTGTTTGAAGTTAATTGAAATGTCATATTCCTTTGCAAGAATTTGACAACTAGGAAGAAAATGGAAAACTTCTTGTACTAAATGATTTT
Organism: Harpegnathos saltator; assembly: GCF_003227715.2. Classification (NCBI taxonomy): domain Eukaryota; kingdom Metazoa; phylum Arthropoda; class Insecta; order Hymenoptera; family Formicidae; genus Harpegnathos; species Harpegnathos saltator. The sequence continues at coordinate 27,553 of NW_020230603.1, read as the reverse complement.
TTAATGTTATTAATTTTCTCTGAAAGGAGTCTATAGTACTAACTAATTGGGAAATATTTTGATTAGCCTCTTGCAGCTTCAAATTTAACGAATTTAGATGATTTGTTAAATCTGTTATGATTGCGAGTTCGGAAAGTGACTCTACGTCGGAGAGAAAAGCTTTGAATTCTTCGCATTTCGAAGTAGATTGTTCTTGCAAGAAAAGAAAGATTTCTTTTCTTATCGCAAAGAACTTCTCTAAACATTTACCGGCACTAAGCCAACGGACTTTACAATATAGTGGCACGTCCGTATAGGCAGCGTTATGATCTGCGAGAAATTGCTAAAATTTTCGGTGACACAGGAATTTGTGACCACCTTTAATGAAATTAATTATTTTTGTTATCATTTGCATTCCGTTGCATATTTTGACAGCTTTTCCGCATAATGCTTCTCGGTGAATAATGCAATGGATCATAGGAATTGTTAAATTTCGTTGTTTTAATTGACCGAATAATCCTATTTTGGTGCCAGTCATTGCTTTTGCACCATCAGTAACAATAGCTGAACATTTGGAGAAGTCGATATGAAATTTATGAAGAGTTGCTTCGACAGCGGTAAAAATATCGGCACCTGTCGTTGTGCCATGCAAAGGGACGAAATCTAAGAGCTCCTCGACACATGAAAAATCTGCTTGTATAATTCGAGCAAAAATACTTAATTGACTCACGTGTCGATTATCGGTGCTTTCATCGAGACATAGAGAATAATAAGAACAGGTTGCCAAGAGAGATTGTGGTTTGTCTTTTATGCAACTCGCGATATTCGCGATTCTCGACGCAACAGTTTTCCCGCTGAGAGGAATACTACAAACATCTTTAATATCTAAGGAACCTCCAAATGCATTGACTGCTTCAATAATACAATTTTTTACAAAGTTGCCATCGGAGAATGGTCTTGAATGTTTCGCTATCATATGAGAAATTTTATACGAAGCCACAAGAGCTTTTTCAGATAAGGAACCGTCGTTTACGTTTACATAATAATTTCGACTTTGTTCATAAACTAATTTCAAACCTTCGATTAAATTATATTTTTCAATATCAACATATTGCGCGTATTCATTAAAATGTTTAGTTTTATAATGCCTTCGTATACAAAGGACGTGCCACTATATTGTGAAGTCCGTTGGCTTAGTGCTGGTAAATGTTTAGAGAAGTTCTTTGCGATAAGAAAAGAAATCTTTCTTTTCTTGCAAGAACAATCTACTTCGAAATGCGAAGAATTCAAAGCTTTTCTCTCCGACGTAGAGTCACTTTCCGAACTCGCAATCATAACAGATTTAACAAATCATCTAAATTCGTTAAATTTGAAGCTGCAAGAGGCTAATCAAAATATTTCTCAATTAGTTAGTACTATAGACTCCTTTCAGAGAAAATTAATAACATTAAAAAATCATTTAGTACAAGAAGTTTTCCATTTTCTTCCTAGTTGTCAAATTCTTGCAAAGGAATATGACATTTCAATTAACTTCAAACAACATACTCATTTTTTTAACTCCTTAATAAGTGAATTTGAAACGCGTTTTGCGGATATTACAATACTTCGGGATGATTTAATTCTTTTTGAAAATCCTCGCACTGTTCATATTGAAGATCAGAAGTTAGAATTTCAGGAAGAACTGTGCCGTTTACAAACAGATATTTCTCTGAAAGCGCGACCGGAAAGTGGAATAACATTTTAAAAAATTTTAAAGCCATGTTCTTATCCCAATCTCATAAATTTTGCACTTCGTATTTCTTCTATGTTTGGTTCTACATATTTATGTGAGTGCTTCTTTTCTAAGATGAAATATATAAAAACAGATAAACGTTCTTCTTTAAATGATGCATCCTTATCCTCATTGATGCAAACAAGCACCTCTAATATTAATGTAGATATCTCGTCGCTTATTCAGTCGCACAAAAGGATTAGGAAATCGGTTTGATACATTCGTCTTCTTTTCAATTTCTCTTTCTCGATCAAAATTATTTTTCTTCTTCAGTGGAATAGGCCTACAGGGGATACCACTTAAAAAAAAACGCGTTGGCAATAGTACCTCATGGGTGACATGGAAACCTATTGTTTCTTTATAATATAGAAAACCTATACTTTGTACTTATAATAATATTAATACATTAATATTGTATATTATAGTTATATTAAGAATATTACTTATATTAATATTTCTATTAATATATATTTATATTAATATTAAGATTATATTATATTAGTAAACTATAAAAAATGCCTATGGAGCTGTTTTAATAAATAAATTTGTTTCAGCTATGTTAAACTGTGAAGCGTCTCATGTGACTGTCTCATGTGACGTGCCTGAGACAGCGCCTCGCGACTGTCAGTTTCTTGGTCCGCCGTGCGGGCTGGAGCGGTAAGGGGAAGTAAGGAGGCGTAGCTCTCAGAAATCGGCCCGATCGTGCAAGTAATTTCGGGCATTGATATATAGCGTACTTCTTGTTCTTTTCATGTGCATAACTCTCCACAAAAATTAAAATTATTTCTGTTAATAATAAGCTTGCAAAGTCACATTAACATTCAAAGAATTAATGAAATTATTTCTCAGAATGTTCAATAATTTTGGAACGAAAGTGAAATATATGCAAAGATGTTACATGCAAAAAATATCTATAACTTAATATTCTGTCAGCCTGAAATCTAAGTTTACCTAACCCAATTTTCGTACAAAAGTTATTGTTGACAAGATAAATTTCAATTTCTACAAAAGAAATAAGTTAATGTTGTACAATATATTTAATGTATTTTACATACTTTGCGAGTCTTCCATATTGTTATATTAAATCAGTTAAATTTTTTTATTGCACAAGAAAATAGCACGTGATATTCACACACTACACAAATTACATGTAGAAGAAATAGCGTCAGTAACGATTTGCAATTGTCAGTAAGAGTTGCAATTGTTTCTATACGAATTTTCCGCATGCACGAAACGAGAGTTTTGATTGGTTTTTAGAAATCACTCATACACACAATCCTACACGTAAGAATAATTTTTGGTCTGTTCTTTCTAGCTGCACTGCAGAAGTATTACAATAAGTTAGAATGAGACAACAATATTTTTTCTCACTTTAACTTATGGCATCAGTTCAATAGTATGTAAGATAAGGCAGGTGGCAGCATCGCCTGGAATCACGGTATGGCACCGTGATCGGATTAAAACGTAAAGCATGCCGGGGAGCGAGAAGTTATATATAAAATAGAGAAAAAGAGAAAGAAGAGATTTTTGTCGAAAGTTAGTCGAGTGGAGAGCGGTAGCCGTTAAGCGACACTGCGAAATTGTCGAAAATCAAACCGAACAATTTGTGATTTATGTCTATTAGTTAATAAGTACGTAATTGTATTACAAGCGTAAATATATATGTGAGTGTGCTGAAAATTATTTTAAACTCCAGTTATTGCTCCTGCATAAACCTTAGCTCAGCAGAATAAGGAAACCACAGACGCTATTCTGAAAGCCTCACGTAATTATCATGAAAACTTTACAGTAAATTTTCAGAAGTGAGATACTGTTCTCACCCCGCCGCTTAATTAGTGTCGAGCCGCGCGAATTTTGCCGGCGAACTATCCACGGTTGCCATCGGATCGTGTCGTACGAATATTTCGATCGCCAGCACGCGGGTACGCCGGAGCACTCTTTAGGAGCAGAAACGTGATGTCCAACCCGAAAACGAAACAGAGCGGCATGGAACGCAGCACACTAGACCGATATATGCTGGAGCAGCTGCAAGAGGAAGCAGCGAAATACAAGTTCCCTGTCTGCGATAATTGGAATACGCTGATCGAAACAATAGTAACTCACCTGGAACGGTACAGACCGGTAGGAGACTTACTCGGAGCGGATCAAGGGTCGGATTCAAGGCCGCCATCGAGAGCTTCTGAGCAGGGAAGAGATGAGACGAGACTAATCCAGGCAACGGTAAGCGCATTCCAGCAGATGACCGCTGCACTGACTGAGAGCATCGGGAAAAGGCAACAGCAAATGCAAAATGAGCAGCAACAGTTCCTGCAAGTGCAACAGGGGCAATATGAACAATTAATCAGAACCATCATGACACGACCGGAAATAGTGTCGACAACTTCACGGGGAATTACGCACCTCGTGTCGACGGAAACCCAGGCTAGCGGACGGACAAGCGGCAATGAAGAGGTGTCTCAGCAGCGGACGGCGGATCCGGAGATATCAGCGATCACGATGTCGGGGCTGATGTCCCAGATTCAAGCTTACGGTTTGAACGGAGGAAGAGGATGCAAGGCTATGAACCCAACGGGTGGACCAAGTTGCAAGGATTCACGGGGCCTCGGATGGAGTAACTCTTCTGGCGGCGACAAGCCAGTTAACAGGCAGGGCGAAAACATGGTACAACTCCCTCAACGGAGCAGCCCTTGAAACATGGTCGAGGGTAAGAAATTAACTTTTAAAAATTTTTGATCAGGAAATATCCTTTACAAAGACATGTCTAAGATAGAAAGTCAGAAATGGAGCATGGTACGAGAATTATTCGATAACTATGCATTAGAAAAACTAGCGCTAATGCACAAGCTCGACCTAAACACTCAAGATAAAATACAATTGTTAATCGGGGGCATACCTGCGGGTTCACTGGGAGCAACGGCTCTGTCATTACCTACGGAGTCAGTAGACGAGTTCCTTGCCAAGATGAGATGTATTACGGATGGAGTTGGTGAAGTATTATAGAAAGAAAACCGCAGGTGCTGAATAGTAGCGTGCGCAACAAGAATATTGATTGCAGAAATTGTCAGCATAGAGGACATACACACAAGGACTGCCGCGTCGAACCGATGTGCTTTTTCTGCAAGACCAAAGGCCATCGACAGTACGACTGCCCGGCTCTTCAAAGAAGAGAGGACACGCAGTAGTTGAACCGGCGATACGACCAACCGGCCACAACGGGTAGGCGACTACAAGAGGATACGCCGTATCGGGACATGGTGGCAGCGGTCCAGGAGGCGACGGATACCCTCCATTTATATACACCATTTGCAAAAGTAGATAGGATGATGGGTGAGCAAACCAACTTTATGGAATTATTAGGAGTACAAATAAGTTTCCGCCGTTTTCTATCAAAAATTAGGAATTTATTGTGAAAGAACGGTACATTACGTTTTATTCAAAGTACTGTCCATCACTAGCCACTACTTTTTCCCATCTTTTTGGCAGCATTCGGATACCACGTCGGAAGAACTCTTCATCTTTTGAGACTATCCACGAATCGATTCAATTTTTATTATCTTCATATGATGTAAAGCGCTGCTTAGACAGACCATGTGCCATCGACCGGAACAAGTGATAATCGAAAGGGGCAATGTCTGGTGAATACGGCGGGTGGGGTAGGACTTTCCAATTAAGTGTTTCCAAATAGGTTTTGACCGTTTTTGCCACATGTGGCCGAGCGTTGTCATGTAGGAGAATAATTTTGTCGTGTCTGGAGTAGTAATGGGCACGTTTTTCCTTGAGTGCTCAGCTCAATCTCATTAATTGTGTTCGGTAGAGAGCTCCAGTAATGATTTCGTTCGGTTTGAGCAACTCATAATACGCGACACTAAGTTGATCCCACCAAATATACAGCATGAATTTTTTCCATGAATATTCGGTTTAGCTGTCGATGTTAAAGCATGGCCAGGTGGTCCCCATGATTTTCTCTTCTTTGGGTTATCGTAGTGGATCCATTTTTCATCACCAGTGACTATACGATGCAAAAAACCCTTTCTTTTATGCCTGGCAAGAAGCATTTCACACGTGCAAAATCGGCGTTCAACGTCTCTCGGCTTCAGTTCATATGGAAGCCAATTTCCTTGTTTTTTAATCATTCCCAACGATTTTAAACGATGTGAATTGCTTGTTGAGTCACTTCTAATATAAGTGCAAGTTTCTTCTTGCGTTTGGCATGAATCTTCCTCCAATAATGCTTCCAATTCCGTGTCTTCGTACACTTTCGGCCTTCCACTACGTTCTTTGTCTTCCAACCGTTGTTGTCAAACTCACCGTTTTTAAACTTTTGAAACCACTCACGACAACTTGGTGAATTTAAAGCAGTCTCACCATATGCTTCTACAAGTAATCGATGCACCTCAGCTGCAGATTTCTTCAAATTAAAGAAGTAAATCAAGTTCCCGCAAATGACGCTTATTCAGCACAAAACTTGACATTTTCGCACGAAAAAAATTATGTGATGCTGATACGGAGTCACTAATACTTCAAGATTATGTTGTTACCAAATGTCCAAACTTACGATATTACGTTTTACATCTGACAATTTCAACATAACCTTCTGGTGGGGCCATCTTTTGTCAAACGGCGGAAACTTATTTGTACTCCTAATAATGGATACTGGAAGCCCAATCTCTTTCATTAGCTACAACATTTATAAGAATATAATTAGTACATACAGTTGTAATGCAATCTTGCCGGTGAACATGGCTCTTAAAAATTTGAAAAACGAGCCATTAGACATTATTGGATCGGTTAATGTGAATTAGAAATTAGATCTATTAGATAAAGAATTTAACGATATTCGTCTGTTTATCTTATATGAAAAAGTGTTTGACGGAGATATTATTTTAGGTCGTGACTTTCTTACAAAAGAAAGATTAACTTTAGTTTTTCGGCCAGACGACAAATAAAGGCAAACAGCTCTATTGTTCACACAGTTGTCTCTTTGTATCGAAGCTAGCTTAGAAAACCTTTGTCGATCATTATCTCACATTTGAGAGAAATAATAACTGATTTCGATGATGAGGCGAACAGTGACCTAAGAAATCTGTTATTATCAGTACACAATAGAAACATACTGATAACAGATCACGATTACGAAATAGAGCCTCAAGGACTCTACTGTTTTTTCGTTCGCGCCGCGACGCTTCGCGCAAGCAGAGCGTAATCAACTGAGAAATATTACATGATTTGATGAGATGTGATATTACTAAAACAAGCACATCGCCTTATTGCTCGCGAGTCGTGCCGGTGCCTGGCAGAAACAGAGATTTGCGCTTCTGCGTAGATCTAAGATATTTAAATAATAAAGTAGAGAAACAGAGGTACACTTTTCCAATCATCGAAGATTGTTTAGTAAAATTGGCAAACAAAGTGGTGTTTACTTTGTTAGATTTAAAAAACGGATTTTACCATATTAAGATTCGGTCTGCCGATATAAAATATTTTTCGTTTGCTACGCCAGATGGTCAATTTGAATACAAACGCTTACCTTTCGGGTATTGTGAAAGCCTTGCGAAATTTCAAAAGTGGCTGATTCAAATATTGAACCCGTTGATTAGATAGGAGAAGATCATGATTTATATCGATGATATCCTAATTCCGACGGGGATGGTCCAACAAAATTTAGATATCCTACAAGAAGTTTTAATTATTTTGAGGAGTTATAGTTTCAATCTTAATTACAAGAAATGCCAGTTCCTGCGGAAGACGATAGAATTTACTGGTTATATAGTAACGGAAAACGGAATAACGTTAAGCAATAGACATACAGAAGCGGTATATAATTTCAAATGGCTGATGAACGCGACTCAATTATAGCAATTCCTCGGGCTAACGAACAATTTTAGAAAATTTATCAAAGATTACGCGCTGAAAGCTAAACCTTTGCAAGCGTTACTAAAGAATGTCAAGTTCAAATATGATGGTGATAGTAAAAACGCATTTAATTTATTAAAGAGAGAACTTACCTCCTCGTCGACATTGAAGCTGTACGATCACGTGGCCGTGACAGAGCTGCATACGGATGCATGCTTGCAGTTATATTATTATATCCTTCTTCATTAAAACCACTTGCTATTCTTGTCCATATTCTTTTCTGCATACAGTTTTTATTATTAAATAATGACATGTGTTTTAACTTCTTCTATTAGAAGTCTGGTTGCTTCTCTTGTCCATTGAAATTTACAATTTTCTGTAAAAATAAAAATAATTGTATAATCCTACAAAAAATATCAGTATTGTGATAATAAGTATTAGTAAATTGGCCAGTGATAAATTATTTATGCTCAGTAGTTTTGTGACTTATATAAGTAATAAAATTATTGAACAACAATAATTTCTCACTGGCCAATTTATTACAGTTACTAATTATTTATTATGCCCATTCTATAATGGCTATAAAGACTCGTCTACAATAGCTGTAAGAGTATGGCTGTAAGGCTGTAACGTAAGCTATCAGCGAATGAAAATAATTCATTTTATGTCTTACAGCTTTACAACCATATTCTTACAATCATTGTAGATGATCTTAAGCGTATGGCTGTAAGGTTATAAAACGCTAAATGAATTATTTGCTAACAGCTTACGTTACAACCTTCCAGCCATACTCTTACAGACATTACAGACTTAAGGAAACATTGTTTCGTGAAAGCATAATAAAAAGAATGTTACGAAATATAAAGAAAAAGGTAAAAAAAGGAAATGTATATTTTTTTTACTAAAAATATTTAATATTTTATAATATACATACCAAGTTGATTTTGCTCAAATATTGTATCTTCAACTGTATTCATTTTTTTGGGTTAAATATAAATTTTTCCACATAAAAATAATTTTTGTTTTAAATTATTACGTTTAAAAAGATGATTGCTTTTGTTTACTTTATTAATGAATAAACTTTAGTGAAAAAAAATTAAAAAATATATATTTATTCCATAGCACAAAAATGTCCATGTTCATATTCTGTAAGAATATTCATTTTTTAATAAAAGCATACTTTTATATACACACACATACACACAATGAATTTTAGTTTTTTTATATACCCTGCTAATAATAGAAGTGCCTATGATTATATTGCTGACCTAAATCACCTAAGTAACACCTAAGCAAAATAGTTCATTGAAAGTTTTTATAATTTCAAAAACTTATTGTTATAAGTAAGTTTTTGAAAGTATTTTAAAACTTGCTTATATCAATAAAAACATTTTTATTGATATAACTTAGCAAACACAATGTTACATGTAATGTACATGCTTATTGAGTAGGAAATTATAACTAACATATAAGTTAATATGTACAACTAACATGTAACATTATGTTTGCTTGAAAGTAAGGTTTAAAATATTTTCAAAATATTATGACAACTTAGAAGTTTTCTGGCTATAAATGGTTTTTGCAGGTTATAAACTGTTTCTTTTAAAACTTTATTTTTATATATAAAAAAAATATAAATATTATCAAACTATTTATATATATTTGAAGGAAAATAGAAGATGTTATTGATTAAAAAAATAATGAGAAATGCACGTACCTATTTTTCTATTTTTATGTGTAAAAATATATCAACTTGTAATGTTATTCTTCCAATCCAATCCGATCAACGCGGGGAGACAGCGATCACGGATCCGGATCCATCTAGAGGATTCTTTAAAGTTTAGTGAATGAGTACCACTGCTTGGTCCGATTTGGAATCCGACTAATTGTCGTAAACACCCACTGGTATTACAATATGGCTAGGATCCGTTCAACTGAAGATCAAAATAGCGGAACGGAACAGTAAGGGACAGACGTTGAGCCAATCAGAGTAATTCAGAATAATTCGGAATTACTCTCATTGGCTCTACCTTTGTTCCGTTCCGCTATTTCGATCTTCATGTTACCATATTCTGAGTTGAGACCTGTGATTGGTTGAGAAGTCGCTTAGGCATGCGTACGAGCTTGAGCGTTCCTTAACCGCTTTCATTGGATTGACATATTCCTTTACATTAGATATTCCTTTACATTAGAAAGTATACAGTGTAGTTAAAAAGAACAGAGCAACCGTTTCACCTGCTTTTGTTGCGCTTTGTTGTGGATTTGTTGATAGTGCCTCGAAGGATATCAAGGATTTATTTCTGCAGCCAAGGATTTATTTGCGGAAGATATTTGCGCTAAATACGTAAGTATGGACAAACATAATATTAAATTATCCGTTTCGCGAAAATCACTGCGTAAGTTGTTTTTAAAACAACGAAATAGAGTTATGTTGGAAGTTGGACACATTTACAGTTGCAAAATAGTACAACATGCAGTATTGTCAATAGGAATTGAAATAATCCTAATGTATAAAATACAATTGATCTCCCTACTGAAAAATTTTATTTGAGATCACAAATGAGAATTCTATAAAGAATGGAAGTAAGAATTTCATTGAGAACTGATATGAGATTTCCGCACAATTTCGCATATGAGATCTCATTTCATATATCAATTGAAAAATCATATGAGACATTAATAATTTGAGTTTGATTTGTAAAATTATTTAAAATACAAAGTTAATGATAACATTATTATACTTTACTAATCATTTGTTTCTTTTAATATATTGTATAGCAATTACAGTCTTGAATAGAAATTATAATATTAATGTTATGCAGGGTATCCCGTTTTAATCCGATCGGCCGAATAAAATTCGAGGATATTTTCCAGAAAAAAATATCAGACAAATGTTGCTCAATTCTAACGGGTACATTCGATGCCATCAACAATTTTGACCTCGGGTGAAGGGTTCAAGGTCATTCAAGGTCAACTTTTTTCTTAAATGGGAACCCCTATTTTTCACATCGGCAATCGATTCTACGTAAAAAAAATGAAACTTTTGTTTGAAGCATTTTTTATAACGCAAAGTAATTTCACTTATTCAGCCTCCAAAATTGAAATTTTCAAACTTTCTGAATTTTTTACTCGAGAATGGTGGGGTTTGGGGGAAATTGCAGAAGATAAAAATTTCTTGTAATGCTGCAAGGAATTCACTCGAATTTTCACAAAGTTGATCGTGCACTTTTTTCGAGGTACCTCCTGACAGGTAGAACATTGGCGGAAAAAAGTGCACGATCAACTATGCGAAAATTAGAGTGAATTCCTTGCAGCATTCCAAGAACTTTTTGTTTTCTGCAGTTTCACCCCAAATCCCACCATTCTCGAGTAAAAAATTCAGAAAGTTTGAAAATTTCAATTTTGGAGGCTGAATAAGTGAAATTGGTTTGCGTTATAAAAAAATGCTTCAGATAAAAGTTTCATTTTTTTTACGTAGAATCGATTGCCGATGTGAAAAATAGGGGTTCCCATTTAAGAAAAAAAAGTTGACCTTGAATGACCTTAAGCCCTTCACCCGAGGTCAAAATTGTTGATGGCATCGAATGTCCTCCTTAGAACTGAGCAACATTTGTTTGACATTTTTTTCTGGAAAATATCATCCTCGAATTTTATTCAGCCGGCCGGATTAAAATGGGACACCCTGTATAACTTATTCTCTATTCACTGGTGGTTTATAACTAAATAAAAAATATATATATATAATTAGAGCAATTGAGATAAATTGCATGGTAATGTGCCGTTTCTTGAAAATTAACAACTTTTTCTATCAGATATCGTGATTGTGACAATACAGGAACCTCAAAAATATTATTAACTAAATTTATTAAATTACAAATTGCAGTGAAGGCTAACATATATGTCCCTAATAGCCAAATGTGCCAAAAGCATATCTTAGCAAACGTATGCAACAAGTTTTGTCGACAGAATGACGTCAAAATTACAGCACGATATGTTTTATCACATAATGTTGTTAGAATGGTGGCAATAATGCAACAAGATTTTCTGAAAAAGCTTGATAGCAAATTGATGGCAAAAACCGAACAGTCGTTCCTCACAATTTGACGGCAATTGACGGCAAAAACCGAAGAAACCATGCCGATCACGATGTGACGACATATTTACGACAAAAACCGAACAAACCTTGCTGAACACGGTATGACGACATATTTGCGGTAAAAACCGAACAAACCTTGCCGAGCACGGTGTGACGGCATATTTGCGGCAAAAATTGAACAAACCTTGTCGAGCACAGTGTGACGGCATATTTGCGGCAAAAATCGAACAAACCTTGCCGTATTTATTTTAATAATAAGTTCCTTCCCCCCGTCTATTATGAGTATAAAGAGAGTGAATTATGAAATTTTTTCTGTAACATAAATTTATAAAAGATGTCTGAAACCCAAACAGCTTTGCATGATTATCACAACGCGCAACAATCAACACTAAAAATCCATCAAACATAAAGTAACAGTTATATAACTATTGTAATTTCCCACTGAAGAATATAATTATTATGTAACATATTTGTTATATAATAGCTATATTGTTGAGTGGGAAATTATAATTAACAGATATATAACTCTTACTTTGTGTTTGCTGGAAACTTTACAACGTATTAGTTATATTTATGGAGACAAATATATCTGCTGAAATTAATTATTATATTTGTATCTTACTATAATTAAATGTCTCGTCATATTGGTATAGCATAAACATATTAAAAATTGCTTTAAATATCAATTGGGTATTGGTAAAGTTTTTCGTATATCAATTTCGTTTTTGTTTGTTGTGAAATGTCTTTGAAATGTCAAAGACTCATAAGGGTTATAACGTAAACACATTACGTGATTTTACATCAGGATAGTTGCTATCAAATTTATTGAATGTGAATCACGTAATAAGTTAACATTACTTCTTATAACCCTGTCATATTTCAGTCATAGTTACAACAAGAACGAAATTGATATAAGAAAAACATTACCAATATCTAACTCATATTTAAAGCAACTTTTAATAAATTTATATTTACATTAATATAACGAGAAATCTAATTATAGCACAATGCAAATATAATAGTTAATTTTAGCAGATATGTTTGTATCTATCAATAAAAGAAATATATTATAAACTTTCTATTATTAATTGTCGTACGTCATGACAAAACTTTTTACAAGTAAAAATGATATCATGTTATAAAAATTTAACACGTTTATTAGTGGTGTCCAATATTTAATTTATCATTATTTATTAGAACACTGAGTTATATGATTGTTTTACTTGTTATTATAATGTACTTAACGTAACTTTTTACAAGTAAAAATGATTACATGTAAAATTTATTATAATAACCTTTTTAAACAAAAAGGTAAAAAAAGGCGCCAAGTACAAGCGCAACACGTATTGTGCTATTTTTAGAAATTTCAAATTCAAATTATTTTTTTTTAGGTATATATGTGTACATAACATAATTTTTTAAAATTAAAACTTATACAATCGTGCTGATGATGTGATTTATATTTCATACACATCTTATTACCATATAAAATCAGTAATTCATCATATCTTATAACACGTGTTACTTTATCATCTCGGATAACAGGAAACACAGATTTTCTTTTCCGAAAATCTCTCTTAAGACAATTTCGAGAATGGTGTCGTATAGTTTTTTTATCATAGAAACCTTTACATTTCACACAGGCAATAAAATCTGTAGCAGCTTGTTAGCTTTTTCATTTGGACGCCTAGATACAACTAATTTCCCAGTATTAAATGTTAAGTTTGTGTTAAATTTGAAGTTACCAATCTTTCGAATGGTATCTATTATTTTTTTCCTTTCCGGATCTTTCTTCGACAGAACGGTAAATTTTTTTACTTCAAGCTCGTCACGGTGTATTGTTTCTAAGTGTCGTGGTAGTTGTGATTGTGGCTTTATATAATAAGTGCAATAATGTTGTTTTCTTGATGTCGCATTAGAATTTTCTACATACATAATTTCATCATTACATGATGATATACTAATCATATTTTTATATATAATTATTATAACAATGCAATAAAAAATATTTAATATAAAAAATCTTGGCGCGGCTGCACCAAAAACTATATCGAAGATGTATATACATAAAAGTCAAATTAGATATAAAACATTACACCGTATATATAGACAGAGAATCTACAAGTACATTTTATTATAATAGAAATGCTGTCATGTATGTATTAAACAAGTTTTAGTTCGATATAGTTTTTGGTGCAGCCGCGCCAAGATTTTTGTATTAAATATTTTTTATTGTATTGTTATAATAATTATATATAAAAATATGATTAATATATCATCATGTAATGATGAAATTATGTATGTAGAAAATTCTAATGCGACATCAAGAAAACAACATTATTGCACTTATTGTATGAAGCCACAATCACAACTACCACGACACTTAGAAACAATACACCGTGACGAGCTTGAAGTAAAAAAATTTACCGTTCTGTCGAAGAAAGATCCGGAAAGGAAAAAAATAATAGATACCATTCGAAAGATTGGTAACTTCAAATTTAATACAAACTCAACATTTAATACTGGGAAATTAGTTGTATCTAAGCGTCCAAATGAAAAAGTTAACAAGACTGCTATAGATTTTATTGCCTGTGTGAAATGTAAAGGTTTCTATGCTAAAAACACTATACGACACCATTCTCGAAATTGTCTTAAGAGAAATTTTCGAAAAAGAAAATCTGTGTTTCCTGTTATGCGAGATGATAAAGTAACACGTGTTATAAGATATGATGAATTACTGATTTTATATGGTAATAAGATGTGTATGAAATATAAATCACATGATCAGCACGATTGTGTAAGTTTTACTTTTAAAAAATTATGTTATGTACACATATATACTTAAAAAAAATAATTTGAATTTGAAATTTCTAAAAATAGCGCAATACGTGTTGCACTTGTATTTGGCGCCTTTTTTTACCTTTTTGTTTAAAAAGGTTATTATAATAAATTTTACATGTAATCATTTTTACTTGTAAAAAGTTATGTTAAGTACATTATAATAACAAGTAAAACAACATATAACTCAGTGTTCTAATAAATAATGATAAATTAAATATTGGACACTACTAATAAACGTGTTAAATTTTTATAACATATCATTTTTACTTGTAAAAAGTTATGTTATGTACATAATATACATCTTTAAAAAAGGATCAATTTTACATGTAATCATTTTTACTTGTAAAAAGTTATGTTAAGTACGTTATAATAATCATTTTTACTTGTAAAAACTTATGTTATGTACATAATATATATCTTAAAAAAAGGAAATAATTTGAATTTGAGATTTCTAAAAATATTAAGTATGCGATTTCTCAGTTGGCGCTACTGTTTTAATATAAATTTTACATATAATCATTTTTACTTGTAAATAAAAATATGCTTATAAAAACTTATGTTATGTACACGTAGCGCTTGTACTTGGCGCCTTTTTTACCTTTTTGTTTTAAAATGTAAGTTTTATATAATAAATGTTACTTGTAAAAATGTATGGCAATATATATTAGGTTTCTCAGTTGGCACTATTGTCTAATATATCACTTCTTTTGTACAGTAGAATAGTGTTGTAGAGTTTTATTATAGTTATAAGTTTTACTTGGAAAAACTTATGTTATGTATACATAGCGCTTGTACTTGGCGCCTTTTCTTACCTTTTTGTTTAAAAAGGTAAGTTTTATAATATTATATATACAGGGTGATTCACTCCACTCGTGATTCAGACCACTCGTACAGCTCTTTTATTTCGAAAATAGAACATTTTAGAGAAAAATATTTCAGACAAAAGTTGTAAGGCTTCAAGGGATCTATTTACTGATGCTATGAATTTAACCTTGGGATAACCTTGAAAAGCCCAATCAAGATCAACATAAAAATCTTATAAATGGATACCCGAATTTTTTATTACATCGCCTTTTCCTACCAATTAATTTAAACAACTTTTATTTGAAACATTATTTTATTTAACTAATATTTTGTGACATATTTAAGAAAACTGAATAACTTTTTCAATATTTAACTCACGATATTTCGCTAATTATTTGTCAGAAGAAAAAATGGTACTAGATTTTTTCCTCTATTTAGTCTCAAGAATATATTCCAATAGCGCCATGAATTTGGTTAATTTGATGATTTTGAAATTTCAAAAAATCAGCAAACAAAAGTCAAGCGCTATTGTAAAAATATATTCTTGAGACTAAATAGAACAAAAACTCTGGTACCACTTTTTCTTCTGACAAATAGTTAGCGAGATATCGTGAGTTAAATATTGAAAAGTTATTAAATTTTCCTTAAATAAAATTAAAAAATGTTTCAGACAAAAGTTGTTCAAATTAATTGCTAGAAAAAGACGATATAATAAAAAATTGGGATATCCATTTAAGACCAAGGTTAAATTCATAACGTCAGTAAATAGATCCTTTGAAGCCCTACAACTTCTGTCTGAAATATTTATCTCTAAAATGTTCTATTTCCGAAATAAAAGGGCTGTACGAGTGGTCTGAATCACTCTATATATATAATAATTTATACGCGTATAATATATTAACACGTTTCCAATATTTATCAAGAGGCATTATCTTATACAGGAACTTAATACCTCGCCTGTAATAAAATTGGATATCTGAGGTGTATAGTCATCGACAAGTTTCAAAGTCTGCAAAAAACAGTAAATACTATATAATAATAATATATAATATACAAGTGAATATTATAATCCGTAACCTTTGAATCTGCATCTGCTTCTGTATAATCAATTGCAGTAGTAAACATTACATTTGTTATATTATTATCTAAAAATAAATACAATTCATTAATTATATTATAAAGATTCAATTTGTTTTAGTGTAATATAAATAAAATATACTAACATCAAAGCTGAATCTGTATCATTCACAGGATCGTCAGATATATCCAATCCATTACTTGCATTTATTCCTATTTTCTCAGTCATAACATCTGTTGTTTCGACAACTTTATCGTGTGAAATATTGTAACATGCTTTAGCCTTACAGAAACTTTTGTAACTATTAGTACCTGATATACAGTAACTAATGCATTTAAAACTTCGTTCTGTATGCCAGATCCAGGAATTACTCTAACTATAAGAATAAGATTGTAAGTTAATTACATACAAATAATATTAATGAATAAACGTATAAAACCTATTTGAACTAAAAATATATTAAAAGTTAAGTATAAAACTTTATATTAAAAAAAATTATACTTACTTGATCGTCTCGTTTTCGATGAGAATGTGAATATCCTTCATCGGTGGCAGATATCGCAGACAAACTATATTATCTGTTATACAAGCAATTGGAAAATTGCCCAGATATAGCGCATGAAGAGGAAGAAGGGGCCGACGACCTTATTGAAATATATTTTTTTATCTTTTATTTATTCTTAATATTCTTTCATATAATTAGTTTTTTATAATTTGAATGTATTACAACTTGCATTTATATTACTATAATCTGTAACCTGTGAAGAAATGAATCTGCATCTGCTTCTGTATAATCAATTGTAGTAGTAAACATTACATTTCTTGTATTATAAAATATACTAACATATCAAAGCTGAATCTGTATCATTCAAAGGATCGTCAGATATATCCAATCCATTACTTGCATTTATTCTTATTTTCTTAGTCATAACATTTGTTGTTTCGACAACCATATCGTGTGAAATATTGTGACATGTTTTAACCTTAGAGAAATTTTTGTAATTATCTGATATACAGTAACTAATGCATTTAGAACTTCGTTCTATATGCCAGATCCAGGGATCTGATATACAGTAATTAATGCATTTAAAACTTCGTTCTATATGCCAGATCCAGGGATTACCCTATTTATTAATGACATTCAAATAATATTAATGAATAAACACATGAAACCTATTTGAACTAAAAATATATGAAAAGTTAAGTTTAAAACTTTATATTACAAGAATTATACTTACTTGATCGTCTCGTTTTCGATGAGAATGCGAATATCCTCCATCGGTGGCAGATATTCGGCATCGTTCAACAACAAATGAAATGGTTCTCTTATGCCAAATATCTTAGTGATCAATCAATAAAAATTTAGCAGATCCGACGCACATCGTGAAAAACTTGGACAAGTCAACTTTCAGTCGAAAATGTGTGCGCAGCATTGTGATATCTTTGAGGTTAGGAAGCTTCAAAACCGAAATGCGCGATTGTCAAACCTTCGCTGTCGCTCATTGCTCGACGTAAACTACCAACGTTGCGATCACGTTGCTCGTGTTCGACTCGAATTCACATGCTGTATAATACAAGGTGGTTCGTATGCCGACACCGCGTAATGTATGATCATTTCGGGCAACCGTCCGAACGGCGCGAGGGAACCCTGCGCGATCCTTGGTCGCCAAGGATCACCGATGAAACGGATCCTACGCTCCGGTTGGACGGTTCCCCGAAATCGTCATACGACTTACGAACCGATCGGTCGGGCTTCCGCGCGGCTGTCTCGTTCTCCGTGTCGCGGCGCGAGGCGAAGATCTCTCAGCGTCGAACGCGTTTCTCCAGAGTCATCGTCGTTCGTCCAATCGACACGACGAGTCGCGTTGATTCAAACGCGAGGCGAGATCCTGTATTCTGTTGGGCATGGGAAGTCCGTGCGATATTCGGTCGAGAGCTGAGCGGACGAAAAAAGCACACTTCGAGAATTATCACGCGGCAGTCGTCCGAATCGAACGCTAGCGCGACATCCGTTCGCTTTCCTCCCGAGTCCCGTCGACGGTCCGGCCGTCTCTGATCATTCTCTATCTCGGAGCGGAGGGGTGGGGAAGAGAACGAACGAACGGAGCGATTTCGTTCGAATAGAGTCGGGTCCTCGGGAGTCGCGCGCAATCGTTCTCGTACGTACCTTGCGTGGACGTAACGTCCTGACTCTGCACCAATCGACCTCGCACATCGTAAAAACCCACTTTGCCCGCACGGTCACCTTCCACTCGAAGCAATCGTCGATCGGTCAACGCTAGATCGTCCAGCGATCGAGCCTGAATATCGTAGTTACTGGCGTACTGATGCAAGTGTTCCATAGTTCGAATACGGTCGCTTTCTCGCGCCACTGCACCGGCGACGTTGCGAACATCGTTGTTGAGATTCATACCGATGGTGGACGACACGTCGCTACGAAGTGTGAGAAGAGTCATGCGTCGCGACTTTGTGATCAGTGAGGACGATGTGAAGCCCCATTTATACCTAGTGCGTCCGCGATTTCGCAAATTCACGTTCATCTCGTTGACGCGACAGCAAACGAGAAAAAAAAGCGCGCACGAAACGAGTCGTGGCGAACAATCGATTATTCGTTAATGGCGCGATCGGACGACTCGTATCTGCGCTGTTCCAACTGTGGAGTAGCGTTATCGTGCGACCTCATGGTGCTGGACGACGTTGAGTCCGGACGCGACGGAGCTGTGAACACGATATCGTGGATACACTCGCCTTTGGACGAACGAAATGCCGCGACTACGAACGATCCGCGATAGCGCGGCCGCGCGATACTGCTGCTCGTGCGAGACGTTTTTCGTAAGGACCGCGTCGCTCTAACCGACGCGATGTCGACTCTTCTGCGCATCAGCGACGGAAAGATCGGATATCGAGCTCTCTATCACGACGACGACGATTCGATCGATCCGAATCGCCAGCGACGCGTGGTGCTCTACGTCGACTCGACCGACACGGCGTTCTTACTGCGCGATCTCGCGCGTCGCTCGCTCCAGCGACTGTAACGTCTCGCGTCTCCCTAGGGATCGTGATCCGCCTGCTCTCTATTTATTTAGGCCTACCTGCTTACACCGGCACTGCCTGGGATGCCGAGAGCTTTTCCGGACAGATGGTGAAAGGGGGAAATATGGTGATTGTAGGTGATATAAAGATTATGGCTATTGATAGGAATAGAGACTAAACAATTGTTTATTTAACAATGAGACAATATGATAGTTAAAAGTGTAATATAAATGAGTGATAATACTTATAGTTATATAATTAATGAATACAAATGTGGTTTACATTATATAGCTGCTGGTAATGAGTTACAATGAAGTGTTGAGAGAATGTACAGTTATCCTGCCCGGTGGAGGTAATGAAGGTGGTACGGTAATTTGCGAGGAGTTTCAGTGAGAGAATAGGACTCCAGTTGGTAAATGTAGGTGGCTGTTTTGTTGTTGAAAGTGTCGTCCTGTGTTAAATCTATCAATTCTATGTCTAGAGTTTCTGTCGTTGAACGCTGTTTAACCAGCCGAGGGTTGCGCGTGTGAGCCCTGTAAGAGCTTGGTAAAGAATGCGAATCCGGAATGAAGTGTCTTTGTATGGAATGTAATGGACGTGGAGCGTATTTAAATGTGCTTATGAGTCTGTTTTGTAATAAAAACTTGATGTACGATGGAGGAACTAGATCGTGCCCCGTGATATCTTGTATTATACGGGGTTTGGTGGGGTCCATGTGTTGAGACAACAGGGCCGCTCGTCGGCAAGCTTCCTTACGTAGCTGCCTTGCCTTCTGTTTAACGCCCCCGCGATGTTTATTTGGCATCTAACGGATTGAGTTTAAGAATAACATTTTTGGTCGGACAAGTTAAAATAGCAATTGATAAAATTAATTATTGAGTGAAAAGGACTCTTGTGACTTTAGTTATCCGTTGTCAGAGTACTGTAAAAGTACTAATAATTAATGCTTACTACCATGCTTTGGCAGGGTTAGGTTATGCGGATTGTAGGAGAAGGATAATTGAGGCGGGTGGCGGCTGTCAGCTGCGCCCCTGAGATTGAAGGATGCTAAGCACTGTACAGGTTATTAATTCACAAGTTAAATTTCCTGATCTTGATGGAAAAGGGGTGGTCTTATGAGTTGGACGGGATGGATAGGATGCTTGAGCCGAGAGGCACCCGTAAGGCGCTCCTCAGTCTGAACAAGGATAGAGGCGGGTAGCTCCAGTAAGGCGCTTCCCTAAAAGTGAGCAAGATCTATGCTTAATAATGTAAGATTCAGATTTAATGGTTAATGAACTATAAATTCCTCTGGCAAGAGATGTTATGGCACCAATTGATTTAAGTAACTGAATAAAAAGGACAAAGATTTATGAATGCTTAATATCTTCCTTTCAAGAAAATGCTCGAATAAGAGGAAAAAGGCTGCCGATAAAACAAGGATGCTGCATAAAATTAAAATGCTTAGTAGAAAATATTGAAGAATTGTATGCCGATGCAATGGCATATGTTCGTTGTACAAGAGAATCGGTGATTTTAATGGAATTGTACAATAGCAAGTAACACAGTGAGGTAATTAAGGCGTATGCCGATGCAATGGCACACGTCTACACATACACAATAAAATCAGTTACAATTCAATAAATGCATATACATATATATGTGGGTGGGGAAGGATGCACTTCATGAAATGATTTATATTATTCCAGCTTTTATAATGGATGATGTCAAGATCTTGTCGTTATTAAGAATATACTTTCGTCTAAATAAACAATGAGATTGTAAAAATATTATTAATCTGAAACCTTAGTAATTTGATTGTTTAATATAGAATAGTCTTTACGGATAATGGTAATAGCAGAACGCAGTATATTTTATATGTGCAAGTGCAGGTTACAGTGGAAACAGTGGGAATATTATATCAAGTACATAATTATACATGAAATTATAAAGGCATATAAATGTCTTATAACTAAAATAGCTAATGAGAGAGATAGATAGAAGGCTAACATGAAGGAACGTCTCTGTGAGTCCTTGTTAAGAGATAATTGTAATTTTTATTTTTATTCAATGTCTATTAACGAGGTGAAGGCCTAGGAGGTTGGAGTAAGCAGATTTTCAAAGCAGAGTCTCCGGCGTAAGGAATCCGCCTGGAGACGATGTCAGAGTGGTGGGATGCCACTGCTGATAAGGATTCTGACTATACCAATACGGCTCTGTGCTTGGCACCGATGCCGTGCGCGCGTAACCCTGTGCTTGGCACCGTTGTCATGCGCCCGCAAGAAGGAATGGAAAGGGAATAATAAGTGTGTGAGCGTAGTTCACTGCGTTGACAGACACTGGGGTTTCGTAATCACGATTTAGAAAAAGAAGAATCTGAAAATTGTCTCTCTCTCTCTCTCTTTATATATATATAACTAGCTTGTATAGCGTATCCTAAGGAAATCGGAACGAAATTCTAAGAGCGGTTTGACAAACTAAACGTAGATAATACACTATTCGGATTATAATGAATGGTCCTTATGTAAGGCAGTTACGAACCGACATGAACGAAAATTTCAGCGTGACGCTATGGTATCTGTTAAATAATTCGACTTGGCGTGGTGAAACGTCACTGGTTCACTCGCGTAACAATGTTCCTAAGGCTTAGATCGCGATTGTATTTCACTTGCGCGAAACGCGGTGTATGTGAGTGTTGTGCATTAAAATATTATATACTTACTATTTATTTCAGTAGCTCAGACTTTTGCAGAGAAATCTCAAAGAACAGGCTTTTTTTATTCCAGAATACTCTCAATACTGTTGGGACCACTCTAGCCACGGCACAACTCGAGCGGGGAGTCGACTTATCCGCACACTTTGAGTATTATAAAACACCGTGGATGTTCTGGCAAGTTTCCTAAGAAATCTTCCAGATTTTGAATAGCACAAGGCAAAGGCTCTGAAGGAGCGTAGGAAGAGGCTCTTATGCGAGACGACCGTTGTCCGTGGTGGCACGGTCGCTCAGAGACACTTTTCCTCTTTGCGTCAAATTAACAAAGATGTCTTGGAGGCTCTCCTAAGAGGCACGTCTGTACTGTATGAACTTCCGATGTCGACTCTGCGGTGGGAGCTGCTCCCGGGGCCTCGTTCGGTCCGGACAATGGAACTCAAGAGTGGGGTAGGCTATATGGTAGGAGTAATGGGATTATACGAGAGGGATCCAGAGTAGGAGCGTTCAAGGTTTTTCAGAGTGGGATTGAGTGGCGTGATGCTGACGGGGCATCGAGACATCTCGGCGCGCCGCCGGATGTGATAAGGAGCGTGGTCAACAGGATGCCCTATGTTACCTGATATGGGCTCGGGTTACTCGGGGATTCCAGAGCACCTTCGGTGGCCCGGCTGCGTGCGTGCCTTATCTTTGAGACTTCCTGTCGCCAGTCTGACTTATTAATTTATATGTGCTCGTAATTATTTATGCCTTATAATATTATAATTTAATAAAAAGAAATGGTTAATATTATATATGTGTGGTTCTTAAGGTTATAATATACGCCTAATTTAGTATTATATGAATAGTGTAATAGAAAGTTATAATGTTAATTAGTTATGATTTTTATAAAGACAATATGCATGTGTTATAATAAAAGAGATATTTGTTATTAATGTTTAAATGTGGTTATTAAGAATTATTATAAGAAATGCATATTGTTAACAGTGGGTTTTAGAGTGTAGAGATTTATAATATTGTTAACTGGAAAATTAGGATTTCTTATTACAGGGATCCTTATTATTACTGTTGTTAAATTAATGTTTCTCGGCAAGGCTGAGTTCTACCATAGGGCTCTCTACTTACGTATGTCGGTAAGATAGATCCCTTGGGTAGGTTTCGTTATTATTGGCGTCGGTAATTAATTAACAATTGTTATAAACGGTTCTTATGTATAAATTACCGACTTTTAGACCTTATAGAAGCTTATGGTAATAGAAGATTCGATGAACAATTAATTTTTATTATTAGTGATGAGTTCAAGCCGTTGTACTGTACGAACGAATTTAAAAGAGTGCAATATTTAAGAGGAGCTTGAACGTGGACAGAAGGCTTAAATTAAATTAAATAAAGTATTTAAACGTGACCAAGGTAAAAATGGTGGATTTCCAAGCTAAATAGGGTATTTAAACGACCCCTGAACTTAAATAAATGAGGTTTATTAAATTTTAAGTAAAAATTACCAAATTTTGAGAATGTACTGTCAGAAGGATTCTCTGTTTGTGGGCAAGAATTAATTGTTTTCGTTTGGCATTATTTCCTTTTGTAATTAATATTCTGAGGTTTTGACATTTGCTTATGTTTCACTAAAATGTTCTCTATGTACGTAGGTGTTAAAAATATTTTAAATTGACTTTTCTTAATTTTCACGGAAGGTACGCATTACTGATGTCCCAATAGTCCCTGCGTATGAATTTTAGAATTTTCTGAAGTCTACTGGTAAGTAACATTGTTGGTTTCTTATTAATTGTTAATGTTTTTCAAAATGTTAATATGGTCGTTAAATAGAGGTCTTTTAATGCTATTGTTAGCAATTAAGATTTTTCTTCTAGGCCTTATAGTTACTGAGAAAAACATGCCTTTTCCTGATTGGTCGAGACATTCAAATAGCCATAACTTCTAAACTATCGATTTTACAGAAATTTTATTAGGACATAATTTGTAATACTTTGAAGGAGCCTTAAATCGCACCGCGCGATTTTCTAAAATTATTATTATTTTAAAAGATATGAACTTTTATCGATAAATTTTAATAGTAACAATTACCCTCTATGGTTGAATCTACCTATATGTCTCGCTGGCCCTCCAATGCAGAGGCGAAAAAATGATATGGTGGAGAGAACGTCGCAGGACGTTACACCTCCCCCCCTTTTAAGAGCAAACTTCCGAAACTTTTGTTAGGAATTTGATCGTGAACGACTACCTGGTTTAGGCGTTCGTTGAGTTCTCTGTAGGCGATGGATGTGTGCGGTCCCTCTTCGATGAGGTGATGTGGAGGTGCGGCTGGTCTAGATGTTGACCTTGGAAGTGGTTGAGGCTGTTGCTCGACTGGGGTGGGTTGTTGAAGTGGTGTGTTAGTTGAAGAATCGACTGTTGCTTTGTTGGCACGTCTAGGTGGCCGATGAGCCAGGTGCAGCAGGAGGTGAGTCAAGGAGCTCCATAAGGCTCCTAAAAGGTGAAGGCTGCATCCGTACGCCGTATGAAGGGCGTATCCATGGAGGGCAGTATCGATGAGTAATTTTATTATGCGGATGATGATGAAGATGCCAAATACTCCTGCGGTTGCAGAGCCAAAAGCGACGAATCCTTCCCAGATTTTTGAGGCAGTACTTTCAGCAATTTTGTTAAGATCTTCCTCGTTCAGTAGATTATACAACGAGGCGGATCCGTCCCCTGTAGTGTGACCGGTAATTCCTCTAGCGACAGAATTCAAGAGGGCAGGCTTTTCGGCGGGGAACATGATGTGGTCCCTCAGCTTGTCGATGTCCTGTTGCGAGTAAATACCGCTTACTGCTAGAGGTCCTGGTGTTAAATATTTCCAAGATATAGTAGTGGTAGGCTGCAGGCGTTGTGGTGGAGAAAGACGTTCGTGAGGTTCGGGTGTAAACTGTACCCAAGTGTCCTCTAGACGGTATAAGGTTGGTAGTTGATAACTACATTCTCTTAATGTGCCATATTTAGTGAGCACATGAGATTTTGGTGTGAGGAACATT
Source organism: Harpegnathos saltator (assembly GCF_003227715.2). Classification (NCBI taxonomy): domain Eukaryota; kingdom Metazoa; phylum Arthropoda; class Insecta; order Hymenoptera; family Formicidae; genus Harpegnathos; species Harpegnathos saltator. Next base: position 2,377 of record NW_020230603.1, on the reverse strand, counting down.
GATGAGTTCCTAACAGTGACTGGAAGTTCGGCGTAGCAGTCTTTAGTTCTCCTGATCTTTACTTCGACTGGGATGCACTGGATGACATGAATTGCTTCGCCTGCTGTAACGGCCATGTATCCTGGACCTTTCATTAACCGATAGGCGAACTCGTCGGGTAGAAGAGTTGCCAGAGACAGTGTATTTTTAAGAACTTCCTGCTCTAGGTCACACCTCTGCTTCATGACGTTGTAATAAAGGCTGATGATTTGGCTACGCACGTGTTTCTCTACGTATACAAATTTGGAATTGACGTACGAGAAGATGTCCAGATTATCCACAGGGACGCTTCCTCGTGGCTTGACAGTATCTCCTTTAGTAGTTTCTACGATAAAAAGCTTGGGATGCTCGGTCTGTAGGATTGTATATCCGCAGAGTTGTCGAGCCTTAGTGGTAGTTAGTGCGAACGTGATGTCCTGTGTGGTGAGAGAATAAACGGTGGAGGGATTGACAATCGGGATGTCGCCCCTTTGGTTGATAGAGTCCTCCTGAATTTTTATAGCCTGTCCCTCGTATAGGATGTCGTACTGATGAAAATCGCAGCTGGATGTAGGCATTGGCTGCCAGTACGTGTAGCCATGTTCTGAGTCGACGCAGTGTCCGTCGCTCAGGGTGCAAATGGTTCCTGACTTAAGATGAATTTTCCCCGTGTTGATATGAAGTGGTACATAAGAGGATCGTAGAGATATGGTAGCGACTCCCTGGACAACGACGTCGGTCCATGAGCCATAAGGATCGGAGTAGGGGATGCCCTTGCAGTGGCCATCGACTCCTATTTCTCCTGCCAGGGTGATGCTGTAGCTCTCCGTAGAGTTCGGTTTGAGTCCGGAGATGACGTTGTTGTTTCCTAGGACGGCGACTCCGTCCTTCTGCATATGGTTGCACCGATCACTAGTCACATATTGTAAGTATTCACCGTGCCCGTTGTGCACCACGGATATATGAGAGTGCATACCGCAATGATAGATCGTACGCTTGATCTCGATTTTACATTGTTTAACTTCGGCATAATTATATTCAGATAGCTGTAATAGCTGTATATGAACGTTTGTATTGTTTGTAGTTTTTACTTGTATGTCGCACGCTCCAGCCTCTAGCAGGGAGACTGTTGTTATATTCAAAGATTGTCCTCCGCAATCGAATCCGATCAAAGCATGCGATGTAGTTACAAATACGAATAAAAGTAGTAGTAGCATAGTCTGTAAAGCAAAAGATAAAATATGTATTTTGCAGGGGAAAAGTAAAATTGGGTAAGTATATAAACGCTTTCAATGATTAGTGTAATAAGTGTATATAATGCACGTCGAGTGGCCTAAGCTTTTGTCGGCGTTACTATAATAATACATGGATATTGTGGTATATGTGGATTGGGTTAATATATATGAGCGCTAAAACGAGGCTATTACAATTGCTCGATATATTCATCGTTAATTAAGAATTCCCGTTCGCTGGGCCATAATTCTAGTATTAGTAAGCGATCACGTATGACGTCGAACACGAGTAATCGTATATCAGCGAGCTCATGCCCTTGATTAAGTAGATTTCCTATAGCTAATAAGTAGCTGGTAAAACATTCAACGCAGTCCATGACGGGACGAAATTTGATCATTATCTTTTCGCAGACTTGGCATGCTGCCACACAACCTCTGCCGTCAATAAATCCATGAAAATGAGATAATTTTGCGTCATAAGGACTTTTATTTTCCATGTGACATTTTTCGCAATAGAAACATCCTGTACTGTTGGAAGAATATCCTCGTCCAGTCATGCACATACTAATAGTAATTCTAGAGTATATATGTATAAGCGCGTGTGGCTTATATGTAAACCGCTTATGAATGCACATGATAGGTATGTAAAAGATGTAGTATAAAAGAAATAGTATATTGTAGAATAGGATATCTTATAATGCTAAGCTATGGAAAGCGGATGTATAATAGTTCTGGGTGCGTCGTTTTCAATTATTACTAAGTTTACAATAAGATTTCTTATATGATCATAGCACAAGTGAGATAAGTTATTTAAATCGAAGCCTTGTATGCGCAATCCGGAGATTACTTCTAAATATTTAGATGAACAATCGGCACATTGAGTGACAGGTTTCAATTTGGTGATTAGTGTTTGACAACGCGAGCAATGGTGAGGGTTTGGCCTGCCTTCTACAAAACCGTGAAATGTGCCGTACGAATAGCCGAGTGGAAACTTTAGGTTGGAGTAGCAGGGGGTACAGTAAACGGTGGTTCCGTTGTAATTAGTGTGTGCGACCGTAGTCATACACTGGCTTGTATATATTTCCGAGAACAAGGTTAATAAGGGGTGTACCTTTTGTTTAAAGGTT